>NW_019416232.1:323329-476464 GCF_000390285.2 Anoplophora glabripennis | reverse complement strand
TTATAATTCTCGGGAAAGAGTGAAGGCTTAATAATCTCACAATCCTTTTATTAAGACGACTAGTTTCGAGGTCTACACTTTGCACCTCATCATCAGGTCATTACAAGGCTACAAAGTTAATTTTTTGATTATGCTAAAGGTATACAATGTTTTTTAAAACTTTTAATAAATAAAACTATATGTGCATACTTACATATCACATTTACAAGGTTCTGTGCAAAATTTGGAAAATTCATCTAAATAACCAGTTTATCAATTGTATACTTAATAATATCTTCCTAACGTTTAATTTTAAAAAACATAAAACATTTACTGTAGACAATGACAATACACAGTTACAAGTACAAAACTTATTTTAAAATGAAATTTTATCTGAGAGGAATGAAAGCCAAAATTTTTTATAACATTTTTTCAAAGTTGTTTTTTCAATTTAACGAAAACACCATCTACTGGGTAAATAAGAGAGTACCATCTGTGACGGAGGTAGGCAACCAGAAAAGCAAAATATGACAAATGGGATAGTATATACCAAAGGTAAATAAAACTGTTGATTCAAATCTACAAAAATATCGTTAGGTACACATATCTTTACCTCCAATAATCTTACGAAACTATAACATTTTTAAAGATTTCTTCACTATTTCGTTTAAAACTAATAATTCTATTGGAAATTTCCTTTTAAATAATAAAGATAAAATTGATAATAAAAATAAAGCAGGTGTGTATCGACTTTCTTGTGACACTTGTAATGCAGTTTATATAGGTAGAACTTTTAGGAGTTTTGACATTAGATTAAAAGAACATTTACGCTGTCTTAGGCCTAATTCATCTGGTTTTTCACATTTTGCTAATCACTTACTTGAATTTAATCATAATTTTTCTCCAAACATTGACTTTAGAACTTTTTGAAATTCAGAAGTCTATGAAAAATAATAATTCTGGTACAATAAATACAGTAGTAGGTTTAAATTACTCACCAGTTTTTGCCGCACTTCTTCCTTAATTCTAGATTATGTTTGGTTAACCTAAAAAATTATTGGAGGTAAAGATATGTATAACGATATTTTTGTAGATTTGAATCAACAGTTCTATTTACCTTTGGTATATACTATCCCATTTGTCATATTTTGCATTTCTGGTTGCCTACCTCCGTCACAGATGGTACTCTCTTATTTACCCAGTAGATGGTGTTTTCGTTAAATTGAAAAAATAACTGAAAAAATGTTATAAAAAATTTTGGCTTTCATTCTTCTCAGATAAAATTTCATTTTAAAATAAGTTTTGTACTTGTAACTGTGTATTGTCATTGTCTTCAGTAAATGTTTTATGTTTTTTAAAATTAAACGTTAGGAAGATATTAATAAGTATACATAAACTGGTTATATAGATGAATTTTCCAAATTTTGCACAGATCCTTGTAAATGTGATATGTAAGTATGCACATATAGTTTTATTTATTAAAAGTTTTTTAAAAAAATTGTATACCTTTAGCATAATCAAAAAATTAACTTTGTAGCCTTGTATTTAATGACCTGAAGATGAGGTGCAAAGTGTAGACCTCGAAACTAGTCGTCTTAATAAAAGGATTGTGAGATTATTAAGCCTTCACTCCTTCCCGAGAATTATAAGAAAATGTTATTATTAATTTTGTTTCTTTGCTTTTGTTAAAAAAAATTAAAATAATGTTTTAATTGAGTTTGAAATTCGTATATTATAATAACAGTTTATAAATTATTTATAAAATCCTTCCTAATACCTGAGCTAAATGATCGTTAATTACTTATTCTATAAAATTATAGTTTCTTGTTACCTATACTATACTTTTGTTGTCTATTTGTCTATGTTTTCCTCACTCGTAATGTCCTTCCTGTAATCTCTCTCCTGTCTCTTCTCCTTCCTTTCTTGCATTCAAACTCTCCTCTATTTTGTCTTGCCCTCCTTCTGTTTCCTACTTCACTCCGTTGACTGCCACTGTCTGAATCACCTCCCTGGCTCGTACTGCTCCTTTCCGTTTCTAAATGTCTATGACAATTCAAAATGATGTTTTACTAACCTGACAGTATTGAGTTATCTGTCAGTTTAGACTTCACCCCAATTTTCTTTCTGTCAAATAACTTCTTCTTTCCTATTTCCTGACTCTCACTGTTCTTTTCTTCCTTTATTGGTTTTTAAATGTCCCACAATAACTCTGTGCTTGATTACTTTTCTTTAATACTCTTGTTCTCCTCAACACTTGTTTTTTTCTTGGTATATGATTTTCTTTTAATCTTCCATATTCTATTTCACTTCTTCTTATTTTAAACTTCTTTTAATTGCTATGATTTGTAATCTTCTAATTCCTCTTTTTACTTCTTGAATCCCTTCACTATTTATTTTATTTTCTGGTCTTGATCACCACTTTTTTTTTATTTCTTTCACCGCACTCTTATATCTAATTACAATGTTTATTAATATATCATTTTCAATCTCAACCAATCAGATAATTTTATAATTTATACATTTTTAATTTACCAATTTTAATACCATTTTATTCTTTTTTTAACTACATTACATTATTTTGAGGACACTTTTGATTCCTTTATACTGAGATTTCATACTAATTTTTATATGATTTTACACTGTCAATTTTCATCCCGCTGTCACCCAAATTATCATTACTATGTTGTCACCATATATCTAATATGTCATTACTTGTTGTATTTCAACTTAACTTCTATTAGATTTTATAATTAAAAACTCTTACTTCAATTTCTACCTGTTACAATACATTGTAAATTTGTCGTATTTAGTTTTATGTATATTATTAAGATAGAGATGTTACATTAAATTGTGACATTGTTTAAAAAAAAAAGATGTATTAACACTGCAACTATGCACATTTTTTCTCTAATATAATTATATTTTGTAATTGTAATTTAAACTCCTTTGATAGTTCTTTAAAGAAGAAAGCATAGCACTGCCTGACTGTTGAAAGAAAATGATTCTTTCTCTTTATTAACTCCATTGCATTCAGTGGTCATCACATCTATCTGGAAAATTGTAGTATGCATTACTAGACAAAGGAGCTTTTAACCTTTCCTTGACCTCATATGTCCCAGCTTCCAGCCATTAGACACGGATGAGTCTTCAAGATATTGATACAATTTTTAAATATATTTAAATATAGGCAATTTAAGATGTAGGTACGGTTCTTGGATGTTGTCACAACTAATATGAATTTAAAATTAAATTTATTAATGTTGCAGCATATATCTTAAATAAATTGGGTTACGATGTCTGGCTGATTAATTTCCGGGGTACAAGATATAGTTCTAATCATGATAACTTGACAACAAATGATACAGAATATTGGAAATTTAGGTAAAGTTTAATTTGCTGTTTTATATTTAAAAGTTTTGTATATAGGTACTTCTTATTTATCAAATAATCTAACATTAGGCCTAAACATAAAAAACATAAAAAATTGTAATTTATATAGAAATGTTGTGAATTTTGTATTAAAGATTGTGCAATTTGATAATAAGGTTTGAAATACTCTTAACACATTTTTTAAGATAATATAAAGGGTTTTCCAATAGTAACGCTCGATGTTTGGCAACACCGCATGACGAAATCGATAGTCACATAGGTGCTATCTTTGGCAGCCGTATTCAGTTAGTCTCTGCATTTTATTATAGAGAGTTACACGACTGAGCAACGCGTCGAAATTGTTAAAATTATTATCAAAACCAATGTTCTATTCGGCAAACGTTTCGTGCACTTCGTGCAATTTATGGGTCAACAATCGTCCTTCAGAATCCACAATTCGCTGTTTAATAAACAAATTCGAAACAACTGGGTCTGTGGCAGATCAGAAACGCAAGATCCCTTGAAAATATTGCTGCAGTTCGGGAAAGTGTGCATGAGAATCCGCAACAGTCCATTCCGCGTCGGGCTCAAGAACTTGGCCTGTCTTCGACAACAACTTGGCGAATCCTGCATAAGGACTTAGGGCTTCACCCTTATAAAGTGCAATTAACCCACGAAACAAAGCCCAACGATCATAGGCAGCGGCGTGCATTCGCTAATTGGGCGCTAGAGCAGCTGGAGGTCGATCCTAATTTTGGGCGAAAAATAATGTTTAGTGACGAGGCTCATTTCTGGTTAAGTGGCTTTGTTAACAAGCAAAATTGCCGAAAAACCCACGGGAGATTCATGAGGTCCCTCTACATTCTGAAAAAGTTACTGTATGGTGTGCACTGTGGTTCGGCGGAATAATCGGTCCATATTTTTTCGAAAACGAGGAAGAAGTGGCACTTACTGTCAACGGTGGGCGATACAGAGCTATGATAAGAGATTTGTTTGGCCTGCAGTGGATGAGATCGATCTAACAAACATGTGGTTTCATCAATACGGTGCTACGTGCCATACGGCACGTGATACACTGACACTATTGCATGAGAAATTTGACGATTCCGTTATATCGCGAAATAGTGGCGTTAAATGGCCGCCCAGACCTGCGACCTAACGCCACTGGATTTTCTTCTCTGGGGCTTTCTAAAATCCAAAGTCTATGCTGACAAACCGCGGACGGTTGCCACATTAAAGACCAACATTAGGCGCGTTATTGCTGAAATTGAGCCACTTTTATGCGATAACGTCATCACAAATTGGGTATCTAGGATTTAACAAGCCAGGCAAAGCCGCGGCGGACATTTAGCTGATATAATTTTTAAAACATAATGTTAACACATGTACTTTATAATAAAAATAAAAATAGATCACTATCATTCTCACAATTTGTTTTATTGCGTTACAAAAATCGAGCGCTTCTAATGGAAAACCCTTTACATAATACATCTTTACACAAGTGTGTAAAAGTACATTTTGTAGTTTCCATGAAATGGGTGTCTATGATCTTCGAGAAACATTGAATGTGGTGTTTAAAGTTACCCGCCAAAAATCAATTTATATTGGATATTCAATGGGAAGTACTATCAGTTACGTGTTTGCCAGCACGTATCCTGAGGAGGCTTTCCAACTTTTAAAAGGAATAATATCTCTGGCTCCTGTAGCTTACTTGAATAATATCAAATCAGTACTTAGGTATGGTGCACCGTACTGGCCAATGATAAAAGTAATTTTTTGGTAGATATACGTTTCAGAATGTTTTATAAACTATTTTTGTAATGTTTCAGCCGCCAGTACAGTTTATTTGGAAAGGTAAAGTGCTACCTAGGAAAAAACATACGGGTAAATTTTGTTCTAAAAACCCAACGAAAATGTACATATGTGAATTTATAAAGGTACCGATATTTGGAGATGATTTTGATCAAATGGATCCTGTGAGTTATGTAAACACATATTTAATAGAAATGTATTATTCACATTTTTGTTATTTATTCGGGTATTCGTTGGAAATATACCTACACAAAAATATCTGTGTTGTAGTTATATCGACCCGTCACCAACATCTTGAATCCGGATACTATTGGTATCAATGTGGTCACCCACTTTGATCAAATTATTATTAGTGGCAAATTTCAACAAATGGACCACAGAAAAGGAAATGAAGTTTTATATGGAACGTCAACACCACCACTGTACCAATTGTCAAATATTAATGTTCCAGTTTCTCTTTTTGTGGGTTTAAATGATTGGGTAGCCACACGAAAGGTTCGTTCGATTTTTATTGGATTTTTCAAATATTAAAGTACGACAATCCCTATCAACATTGGATAGTATGTATCATGTACCTAAAATATATTTTTTTTATTTATTTATTTATTTGAAGAACAGATGCTCAGACAGGTACAAATCCAATTATTAAAGGGCAGAAGAAACAATAAAAGATTACATAAAAAACATAATAAATGAAAAACAGATTTAAAATTAAAGACAAGTAAAATATTTAAAATAACATATAAATTGATGGACAGGTTATAAATCTAAATTTACAGTACACCACCTTACAGTACTAACGGTACAGTTTAAAATATCCAAGTAACTTTGATAATTTATATAATGTGTACACCATTTTATAAATTGGAGAATATTTAAGAACATTATTGAACATTGTACTCAGAATGTCAGGGTAATTTACGTACGAGGGCAACTGTTTATAAGAAAAAGTATGGAAAAGTAGACCCCACACAAGACTAATTATTTAAAGTTAATTGTATTTAACTGGTCTAACTGGGGAATACCCTGAGGTAGGTAAGTATGATCAATTCGAAGACTAAGATATTTAACAAACTTCCTCTGAACCTTTTCCAAGTTAGAAATGTGAACCTCACTTTAAGGATTACAGATAACCGATGCATATTCTAACTTTTGCCTGATAAATGCATTAAAGAGTAGTATAAAAAAGTCCTTAAAATTTCAAGAATCCCTCATAATAAAACCCAAATTCTTATAGGCGTTAGATATAATATACTCGATATGGGAAACAAAAGTTAATTTGGCATCAAAGGTAACACCCAGATCTTTAAATTGCATGCAACTATTTAAAATAATATTATTTATATCATAGTCAAACTGAACAGCAACTCGTTTTCTTGTAAAACTCATAACGTTAAATTTGGAAATATTTTAAGGCAACTTATTCTATTTCCACCATAGGTATATTTATTTTGTTAAAACAAATACAACAATCTTGAAATGTATCAACAGATCCAAATAATTTCATGTCGTCAACATACATATAAGAGGGTATGTGTCTGAATAACATTAAATATATCATTTATAAATATAATAAATGAGAGAGGTTCAAGTACCGAACTTTGCGGAACTCCAGATGCCGCTATAGCTCCGATAATGAACATTTAGAATTATGTTACTTAAATAAGATTTTAAACATTTAAGAAAATCTAATGTTATAATATACGAAAAACACATTATTTTGTTTTCATACATTTAAACTAAAAGCCATACTTTTTTAATGAAATATGTTGAAGGAAGGAAATATAATTGTGTTATGTTAATTTTCAGAGTATCGTACTAACTTCAGGTTTATTTTAGAATGCTGAGCAGCTTTGTAGAGAATTGATCAACACTAAATGTAATATCAGATACATTGATCACAAAAAATGGAACCATGGTGACTTCGTTACAGCCAAAGACATCAAACCATTATTGAATGATCCAGTGGGTTTAGAAATTTATAACATTGAATTATATTGGAAAGAACATGTAAGCCAAGAAAGCATGACCAACTTGTTGTAGTCATAAGATTTTATTGTACTGTAAAAATACTGTTATTAAATTGTATATTAGTCACATTACTGTAGTATACCAATAAATGTATGACAAATAAATAAAAATAAAACAACAACTTTAATATGAAATCGCACATTACGTACCACCCGACCGTACCATCGCCTGAAAGAAAATCCGAAAAGGGAAACTTTCAGTAAACGAAAGACATAACTTCCTGAAAGTCCAAATGTATAAGTGTACCACACCATACGATATAGAACAACATATGAACAACAGGAAGTTAATGGAGAAGGAAAAAATCTAAATATCAATGTAGACTAAAAATTTAACGAGACACGATTTATTTTTGTTCTGCGTTTTATATAATTTTGTAAATAAACCAGTAGTCTAAGAATAAGCAAATAAATGGCTTATTGTTTAATTTTCAGTTAAGATTATTTTCTATAATCTTTATTTTTACGGAAATTTTTAACTAATCAAAAAGATATGCATAAATACACTGAGGTCCATTTTGCTCCAGGAAATTCCTCAATCTATTTTTTGATTACGATTACGATTTTTTATAGATATGGTATCTTCTAAATATACTTGTTGAATCAATTGCAATGTTAAAGTTGATAATCTATTGACTTCTGCAGCAATAATTTGGCATTTCCAATGACTCCTAGATTTTTTAACTGAAACACAAACTTAACTTATTTAAAACTATAAAAGCCTATATAAAAAGTTATTCTACATTATTTTGAGATACTGAAGTTTGTATTGACGTTGATTGCATCGCTTCCAAAAAGAAAATAGAAGGGGGCATCTATTACTAACTGAGTCGTCGTCAACAATTACGTCTAGAAAACGACAATACTGGACAATTCGTAACTTATCAAAAAAAAATTCAATCAAATATAATAGTGCAAAAAGAAATCAAAACGATATTTCACTTGAATTTGGTCCTAATACCTCCTAGCGCAGTCAATAAAATATTTACAGAAAAAGTAAAGAATTTGACAAGGAATAAGTATAGAAGTAGAATAATAAAGAATAACGAGCAGAAGTATAATTTATTCCAACTATTTTATTTTAGGGAGTGGCATGTGTCTACCAACACATAGCATTAATTTGTACTTACTAATCTATAGATATTATGATAACATCAGTAGTCTTGCACTAATAGATACAAAGCAATATTTTACGGTAGTAAGCACTGGGTGACATGACGAATACATTGTTCATTGTCAAATGTCATTCACTGAGTTAATGACATTTAACATATGACATACTCTCAGAGTAATTGTTCCATAATATCTTTGGTTAAAAAAAAATCATACTTTCGTGATATTGCGACGGCCATTCATAATTTTACACACATTAGCTTCATGAAACGAATTGCCCTACACTTGCACGAAGATTTTCTTCCACAATATTTAGAATTTGTTCATCGGTTGTTATATGATATGGACGGCTACGTCCTCCTTCTTTTCCACAATTCGGCAGTAAATTTGCCCTTTCACTCCCTACTACCCTGGTACAAGTGGCAGCATTTGGTACGTGGCTACCAGAAAAACGTTCTGCATACAAGCGCGAAATTGCTAATGCATTTTTTTTCTTCGACATAAATTAAACCAGTATCAATTAATTAGGCATTACTATAAACATAAGTCATTTTGAATACTTGAAAAACTGATGCAAATAATAAACCACAGTAATAAGAGCACTATGAAAACCGCAGTAATACCAACTGAATATAGAGGCATTTACCAATCAAATCGGCTGAAGCTACCTGAAGGGTAGCGCACAAAAAACTTAAACAATAAATGTACTACAGTTGTCTAGCGATTTTAAATATAACAGCTTAAATTTTTTTGTCTCGAAATCTGTAAATATTTACTTTTTTAGTGATATTGATTCCATTCCAAAACGTTTGGATATTTTGAAAAATATTGGAATTAAGCATTTCAAAAGTAATCCTACTCCTTACTGGAACACATTGTATATTTTTTCTCCTTTCCATATTTCTCCTTTTAGGAACATTTATTTTAAAATCAAAGTTTCATTGGACAGAACACGCATAGAATTTTCCAAAGTTATGTTTATTTAAAGTAGAGAAAATAATATAATAATCAGTAATTTGTTAAAAGGGAATGTAGTTAAGCTGCTATAATTATTTAGAATTTAACTGTTACGTTAAAATGAGGAGTACTTATTATCACAATTGCATATATCTAAAAATGAAAGTTGTGATAATTTAAATGAGGCTACTAATTTATTTTATAATATGCTTAATGCTTTCTATCTACGACTATTTAACAAAATGGTAGTAATTGGCATGATAAAGGGGATATTTGTAACTGTAGGTCTAATAACAGCGCAGTATTATTTCCCATGAAGTACGAACAACTTCAGGAATAGTCAAGAGAATGTTTTCTTTCTTACTCTTCGTTTTATTTTCATGCAGCAGTTATATTTACTGTATAGAAGTTTGTGAAGATTTCAAATATTATGTCAAACCTGACGATAAACATTGTCACGATAATCCTGACGGTGAAAGAAATTTGGTAAGAGCAATAATATCGCTATTTTTAATTTCAGAAAAAAATATTTATAGACAATCCAGAAATAATAAGGAAAACTTGCTAGTAAGGGTATCCCAAAATTCACGCAGGAAGTTATTTTGATAGAAAACACAGATTTTTAATTAGAAATTGTAAATTTTTTATTGATTCATAAAGTATACAGTATAGGGTACTGTATAGAATAGCATATCGGATAAATATCCTCCACGGCTTTGTTGGTACATACGCACTCTTTTCTCGAAATTTTCCATCACCGTTTTTCATAAATGTGACTAAATTTCGTTGATACAGCACTCACTTTCCTCATTCATGGCGTAGGTGGTCGTGGGCTTGTTGGAATAAACCTTAGACTTCAAAAAGCACCAAAGAAAAAAGTTCAACGGCATGATCTGTGCGGCCAATTCTGATATCAAAACGGGAAATTACACGACCAGGAAATGACCCATGCAATAATTAAATTATTTCTCGGGTTGTATGGCATGTGGTTCCTTCTTGTTGAAACCACATATCATCTACATCCATAACTTGCAAAAAACTGGATTATCATAATGCGATAGCAAGCACCATTAACTGTTATCGCCTGACCAGCCGCATTTTCGATGTAGAGTGGTTCCATGATGCCTCCAGCCTAAAATCCGCACCAAACAGTAACATGTTGTGTATGCATTTTTTTTTCAACAATCTCTAGTGGATTTTCTGAACTTCAAATACCAAAATTTTGTCGATTAACGAAGCCATGAATATGAAAATGAGCCTCATTGCCGAAGATGATATTTCTGAACTGTTAGCAATAATCTCACAACTTCGACGTTTTGTGTTGAACACATGTTCATGGATGGCTAGAGTGTTTTAGATTAACAATTGATCCAGTCTCCCTCAATTTTTCAATTATTCTCTTCACAGTTGATGAAGTTAAATCACTTTTCCTACCATATTTTGTACGAAAATTACGAACTGTTAAACCTTCATTTTTTTATATACAGGGTGTTAATTAATAGGTGTTACAAACGGATATGGGATGTAAAAAATCCCAAAATAAGTACAGTTTACTTAATAAACATATGTCCTAAAGCGGCTCATTTTCGAGATACACGGCGTTGAAATTTAAAAATAATAAACTATTTCTTCCTGTAGCTCCGGTATTAGTTAATATTTCTTTATCAAACTCAACAGACAGATTTACTAGCTTAAAGGATGCATAAATATGGCAGAAACCATTTATTGGCTTCTTCTAGTGGCGTGCGATAGGTGTCGTTTCACCTTTTATCCCCCCTAAATTGTGCGGCACTGTACAAATATTAGTTTTTCGTATGTTTTTGAATTTGCTAGTATTTTTTACGTAAATAATGTATACTTGTTAGACTTCCATAAAATGAGTAATTATCAAGTTATTAACATTTACATTACTGAGGTCACCTTATGCTCCAAAAACCAAAAATTTTTAAAAAGTGACATGTTGAGTAAATTTTTCACGAAATTGTTTAGTAAATGCATACATGTGTCGCTTTTTCTTTTTGAGATACAAAACATTCAAGGTTTCCGTATTCCTCAAGCAAGTTTAAAATGTTGGAAAAAAAACATTTGCCGTTGACATTACTATGTATTTTAATCAAATTAGTCAAATTATTTTCGGTTGTGAAACGAGGCAGTTTTTAATTATTATTGTTATTTTAGTGTAAAGTTTAGTTTGTAAGTTTTAATTATTAGATAGATATCTTTATCGATTCGTTTAAAACATTCATATATCATGAATGAATATACTTCTGCTGATTATGCAAACATGGTATTAATGTACGGCCAAGCGCGTTGTAATGGCAGGGCTGCCCGTCGGTTATACTCAATCCGATTTCCAAATCGTCCAACCCCTTCACATAAGATATTTGGAAGAGTGTTTCGCAGGTTGCAGGAAACAGGAACTTTTACAACAAATAGGGTTAACTGCGGGGTAAGGAGAAACCGCAGAACGATAAGGTTCGAAGAAGAAGTTCTTAATAGGATAGAAGAAAACCAATCCACCAGCAGTCGAAGTATTGCTCAGAATTTGCAAGTAAACCATGTAAGCGAGCAATAGCTTCACGCTTATCATATACAAAAGGTTCACGCTTTAACTCCCGCCGACTTTCAGCCACGACTAAACTTTTGCCATTGGTTTCTTCAACAGTGTCAGTTGCAAGCAAATTTTCCGCGGTTTGTGCTTTTTACAGACGAAGCATCCTTCACACGAGAAGGGATCTTTAATTCTCGCAACAACCATGTCTGGGCTGAAGAAAACCCTCACACCATTCGCTCCACTAGATTTCAGCAGAAGTTTGGCGTCAATGTCTGGGCTGGTATAATTGACGGGCGCTTAATTGGTCCGCACCTTCTTCCAAATCGTCTTACAGGTCCTATTTATTTAACGTTCCTACAACAAGTACTTCCAGAATTATTAGAAAATGTGCCATTGAACATTCGACAGGAAATGTGGCTGCAGCATGATGGTGCGCCAGCGCACTTTTCGCTTGTTGTCCGAGATCACCTTAATCAACAATTCGGTGTAAGATGGATTGGCCGTGGAGGACCTATGGCGTGGCCACCACGTTCCCCAGACATGACCCCGCTTGACTTTTATTTGTGGGGCCATATGAAGAGTCTAGTTTATGAAACTCCTGTTGAGTCAGAAGAAGATTTGGTAGCACGCATTCTAGCTGCAGCGCAGGAGATCGAAACGACGCCTGGCACTTTTGACCGAATGTACACAAATATGCTTCGAAGAATTAACGCTTGTATCGCTACTGGTGGCCGTAATTTTGAGCATTTACTGTAATTTTTTTGTGCAAAATAAAAATACCTTTTAAACAACTTTAACTTTTTGTATCTCGAAAACTAGCATAGCATAGAAAAACATAGTTTTTGGAGCATAAGGTGACCTCAGTAATGTAAATGTTAATAACTTGATAATACTCATTTTATGGAAGTCTAACAAGTATACATTATTTACGTAAAAAATACTAGCAAATTCAAAAACATACGAAAAACTAATATTTGTACAGTGCCGCACAATTTAGGGGGGATAAAAGGTGAAACGACACCTATCGCACGCCACTAGAAGAAGCCAATAAATGGTTTCTGCCATATTTATGCATCCTTTAAATCATTAAATCTGTCTGTTGAGTTTGATGAAGAAATATTAACTAATACAGGAGCTACAGGAAAAAATAGTTTATTACATTTAAATTTCAACGCCCTGTATCTCGAAAATGAGCCGCTTTAGGACATATGTTTATTAAGTAAACTGCACTTATTTTTGGATTTTTTATATACCATATCCGTTTGTAACATCTATTCATTAACACCCTGTATATTGCTCAACAATGAAAACACGTAGCGCTCCATTTTTAATATCCCTGGACTGTCAGCTATCCCGCTATCTATTTTTTTTTGTTTCATACCACACAATGCCGCAAAATTGAAATCTTGCGTGAATTTTGGAATACCCGGTGTAAATTTAAAAAAAAAAAAAATAAGTAACCTAGCAAAATTGTTTTTGACCCATGAGAAACAAATTCCAAAGTTTGTAATCGAAAGTAGTCTTTTGTAGTCACATGCTATGTTTTTGATAGGAATTTTAAAGAAATATTGAAAACTAAAATACCTCAAGCAAAATTAACTCACAACTCTTAAAGGATTTTAATTTTATAAAAGTTATACAAAATATAATTTGGACTGAAAACGTTTCCAAATTAAAAATTAATAAATTTTACCGCTAAATCAGAACCCTTCCTCCCTTTTAGATAAAACAAAATTCCAAATAATTCTAATAGAATCTTCGGAAGATTTTTGCAGGTGTTACCCAAAAAGGAGGATGAATTGATCTACAATTATTTAAAACTGCTATGAAATTTTATCTTCGCAGCTAAAAAAATTAATAAATGTGATGTATTTAAGACAAAAAACATTTTAACTTATAAACAACAGAAAAATTGTTTCAGACGGAAATATTAAAGAATTGGAAGGGCGTTACAGTCGAAGAACACAATATTTTCACTAAAGATGGATATCAGATTTTGATAAATAGGGCATATACCCATAAGGATAAAAATCCAGTTGTGCTGGGGCCCGGCGCATTTTTTACGACCTTAGCATTTGCCAACAGAGGAAACAAGTCTCTAGGTTTGTTTTTAATAAGTGAATAATACTCATACTTATGTAACTAATGCAAAAACCAAGCATTTTTGGCATGCGACGTGGAAAATATTGACAAAAGGTAGAGTGCCAAAAACAGCTTTTATCACAACTTTCATACAATATTTTTTCTACAATTACTAAATAAGCTCGTAAATAATTGAATTCTAAAACTAAAATCCTATAAATATAAAGCAATGGCAATAAAAGTTTAATATCCAATACTCTGTCGTTTGTAGTCAAAAACATCCCACAAATGTTAGAAAAGTATAAAGGTTATATAGAAAATTCTAGAAAATATAAAACGTAGCAAAGGCGCAAATTAGAACTTATCCGAATGTTTCGAGAATAATTATAGTATTTTTGAAAATATTAATACATCTAGTTGTTATAAAAGTTTGTATTTTAGTAATTTTACTTTCTCATTTGCGTAATTCTTTGTGCAAACTACTTTTGACTTATTTGCGTACTAAAATGAATCTCAAAAAGCTGTCATTGTAAAGTGATTATAGAAAAAATAAATGAGCAGTAAGTTGTGATTGCAGCAGTCTTCACCATTTCATTTTCAGGAAAAAGTACCAACACTAAAAAATCGGTGCAAGTGAAAGCAATAAAGGTACGAAGTGAATCCATTGAGTGAAATTATTGAGTACATTTTCACTCGATATTGAGCATTTTACTCATTGGTGATAATATTTGAACCAAAACTGAGTAGTTTCACTCAAATA
Source organism: Anoplophora glabripennis (assembly GCF_000390285.2). Classification (NCBI taxonomy): domain Eukaryota; kingdom Metazoa; phylum Arthropoda; class Insecta; order Coleoptera; family Cerambycidae; genus Anoplophora; species Anoplophora glabripennis. Next base: position 461,808 of record NW_019416232.1, on the reverse strand, counting down.
TAAGGTACTCCTTAAATAAATTCTCCAGATAAACTCGTATTTGGTACACTTGTACCTAAATCGGAGTAAATATCCTCATTATTGAGTGACCCCACCCGATTCTATGGTTGTCGTGCGTTGTCTTTGTGTATTCCCATCGTCCCCATTAGGTCATCTCGTGGCGTGGTGTATGGCGTGTAGTGCTGGATAAATATTCACTTATCCGGTTATTTTGGTGACAAATGCAGTGGTTTGATTACAATAATTAAAAACAATATATTGAACGCGAAGCGCAAATGGCTCCATATGTCGTGCGACACTATAACAGCTTAATCGTTCGTCGGTTGTCTCACCTATGACACACTGATGAGGACTAATAAGTCCGAAACCGGCCTGTGCCTGGTGGCTTAGACTGACGAGCGATCCTAGTTGTTGCATTAGGTATTGCGAGTGTAATTCAATGCCGGTCGGGGCATATAGGCCGCGGAATAGTTGTTTCTCGCAACACTGGCAATTTAAAAACAATATATTGAGTCTCGATCGATATCTCGATCGGCTATAGAAAATAAGTATAAACAGTCAGAATAAATTCAGGCGAGAGGAGGACTTAGAACTACTTTCGGAAAAGACTACGACGTAAAAATCAAGAACCGGAACGTGGCGGAGTAGTGATCTCAAATCATGCACTAGATCGTGAATAGACTTAAATTTGTACTGAACGTCAAGAAGTAACTATTGACATCTATCGATATCTTCAAAAGGTTGCTGTATGTAAATGAATAAATAAGTAAATGAATGTCAGCCATTGTCTGTACTAGATTTAACAAAGTTGTATTGCGATAAAGAAAATGTTAGCTAAAAAAACAAAACAAACAAACAAACAAAAGGATATGGTGGTTAATCTTGTACTTCCCTAAACCTATGGGTTTAGGTTTACAGTAATTAAGAAAGTCGGTGGGGGTACAGGAAGAACTGATACGTAGTAGATTATAACAATATTTATTAATCGATACCAATGACAATTGACATTAATGACGGCTTACAAACGATTTCTGAATTTTCGAACTATGGGGTGACGCTCATTGTCTCCAATCGCTGTGAGCAAGTAGGTAGAGGGGATAGTCAAACATTTGCGAGCGCTAGTAGCGTCAACTTAGTGAACTTAGGTCGGAAATTTAAAAGTCTTCTGCATAAGGATTTTTTTAAATGGGACACACAATTTGTTGTATCAAAGATTGTAAAAATACCGGTTACAATAGTGACTGTGTATTTTACAAATTCCCTAAAGCTACTCATAAATCGGATCAACGACAAAAATGGATTGATGCAATTAGAAAAAAGTAAGTAAATACAACGTTCAATTTTAAAATAGACATTGATTGAAAATGTAAGTTGTGACATGTGGATCAAAATTAATGTTTAAAATCTATCTAAATAATAATTAAAATTTTATGTTGTTGTAGGTAAAGCATTTAATCATGCGCCAGGATGATTACCTAAAAAAAGTCATGTAATTTGTAGTAGTCATTTGATCACTGTTTGATTGAAATACTCATTTTTCCAAAACTAGAAAAATAAATAAATAAATAAATAAAAAGCATTGCTATTTAGGCCATACTTTTAATCATTTGTTTATTTATTGCAAGTATAATTAAATTTTGGAGGGTAAATTCTCCTATTCTAATATTCGCAGTCAACATGATCACAAAACGAAGTGCAACATTTTAAAAATAATTATAATGAATAAAATTGTTTACTTACTGATATTTTCCATAGACTACGATCTAATAACTCCTTTGTTACGTTAATTAAATAAAAAGTATTAACTATCATTTGTATTTGGCATATACTCTTTCAATACTGTCACTTTAAATTTCCGACAGAAGTTGTAGCTATAAAACCGCTAGGTGGCGATACCAGCGAAGCTCACAGCGAGATACAGTAACAGATATCTGACCTTAGATCCTTCAATTTAGTTCTGCCGGTAGTTATCTACGATACGGACGAACTGGTGACAAGGGGAATACGGCTAACTCTGTAGTGACTACTTCTTCTACTTTCCTAGATGATCTGGAATGTCAGTAATCTCTTGGAATAATAATTTAATGTAACACAGAAGCTGATTCTTCAAGACTCCTGATTTCCTTTTTCTCCTATCAATCTCTTGACTTTTCTCCTCCTGTTCCAACACACCCCGCCTCCTATTCCTCGTTTTTCCGCCGACCTCGTACTCTCGCACTTCACACCAATCACCTAATATATATCACTAGTCTATCTTACAACTACTTATTACTTACAATGGGGTATTGCGACGGGCGCATTACAATCTTTAGTGTAATAAGTTAAGAAAAAATTTTTGTCAATTTACATTACTTATTTCTAGCACACCATCTCATACTTGAGGGTCACGACCTATGGATAGTCAATTTTAGATCAGGTCCTTACAGTAGAGGGCATAAAAGCCTTAAAGATACAGATGAAAAATATTGGCAATTCAGGTATTGCAGCAAGTAGTTATTCTGTTAATTTCTAATAAACTTTATTCTATTATAGCCTTTACGAAATGGCGGTATATGATTTGGACTCTGCTTTGGAACTTGTTATGGAAAAAGCTGGCAAAAAAGGCATTTACATAGGACATGGAGGTGGAAGCACAATAGGATACATATACAGCTCGGTTAAAGTAGAGGCAGCCCAAAGTAATTTAAAAGGAATAATTGCATTGGGACATTTGGCTTACATGGATGGAACTAAATCATATTTAAGGTTTCTTCTGCCACTAGTAGATTATCTTAAGGTAATAATTTATTAACTGATATTCTTCAATTTGCAATCTACTGAAGAACACCGGAAATAGTAACTATGTTTTAGATTGTTTTAATATTTAATATGTAAGATTTTATTGTATATTAATTACATTATTATTAGTTACTTCACAGGCAGTCATTCTGAGACCATTAATCACTAAATATCGATCATTCGATCTTTTGTTTTTACAGAAACAAAGCATGTTATATTTTGCTTCATTTTATATTTCCTTTTCTGAAAAAAAAAAAAAAAAACTGTAATTACTTGTGAATGATCAGTAATCTATCATGCAGAAACAAATAGTTAAAGCTGAAGGGCCATTTGTGGCTAAAATAAGACGACTGAGTACTAAAATCAACTATTTGGACTGGGAAATCTATCATCTTATTCGAAGTTTGATTTTTCTAGTATCGAAATTAGAAATACCATCTTCATTGGAATATTATGAATTTTTAGAAGACAGTGGAAGCTTCAATTTTATTCTGAAATTCTAATTTATAATGAAATGAATTAATATTTTTAATAGAAACATATTGACAAGATTTGCCATTGAAAACTGCTTTAAGTACGTGTATTGCTCGTACATTTTGAGCGAAATACCAATAGATTACTTCAATAATTTCTTTCCAGAAAAGGAAAGATAAAATGAAGAAAAATATAGATAATAAGATTCTCCGTAGTAGAAAAAATGACACACATTGAGATTAATATGTTCTGAGCCTAAAAATAGGCTTTATTGGTCGGATTTTTTATACACGTTCAACTGAATGATTTTTCATACTTTAAACTAATGTCAGTTTTCAAGAAATGGGATATTTGCAAATACACCTAAGAATCGTAACGTGTGGGAGAAGCTGCTCGATATACTTGATTGCATAACCCTACCCCAATATTTTTTAACCCTCTAAACTCAAATTTGAGGCTAATTTGGCACTAGCACCCACCATTTACAAAAAATTCAAATAATTGTTTGCGGATATTTCTTTTAATCCCATGGTATATATTCGTCTACACTACTTATTTCATTAGCATCGCTCTCCTCGTAATATTCCTTCTCGTCTTCCTCTTGTCTCAAAAATTTTCAACTCCATTTTCAGTAATATATTGTGGCACTACACTCGTAGTGCTTCATCATTTTATCATTTACTCCCTAGACATTTCTGTTGCGGAAGACCTTATTTACATTTATGCATTTTATAGCATACTCACGAATAACCCATTCTTTGAGAACTTGGAGGACACTTCCTGAAAAATGGTGGGTTATGACGTAAAATTGACTTCAAATTCGTGTTAGGCACGTTCGAAACATTTTAGCATTTTTTGTATGCCTGTTATATTATTACTACATGTTTAGAAAAGTCAATAGAAAAATCCCTTTTTTGCGAATAATTTAACAATAGAGAAAAAGCAATAAGTAAAAAATAAATATTGATAAGTAATATGAAACTAGATATACTTGATATACTTTTTTAATACGTACCAATATATCATATTCTAAATACAAATATAATATAGTATTTCGTGTTTTACACTGTAGTTCAAAAATTAATCAAACTGAACTGATACAAAAAAATTTGTTCCAAAACGGTCAAAACTGTTAAAATATTTGTCATTTTTTGCACAGGATGTTCAGTATTTAGAAAAATATTGTTAGTCGCCGAGAGTAAAGTACCGTTATTTTTGACAATATCGAAAAATATTATCAGGGATGTCATTTAGGATTAAAAATTAGAGGTTTCACTAATTTCTGTTGATTTTTTTTATAATAGAGGAATTTAAAATGACGAATGCTGTGGCTATAACAACCAAATAAATAATGTTTACTATCTTTTTTCAAAGTCACTTCGTGATTAATTAGGTAATATTTTATTTGAGATTACAATAATGCTCACTCTCGAACAAAAAGTATTTTTTGTTCAGTGCTATGGTTTGGGTGAACAAGCAGGAGATTACAGCGGGACACGTTGTATGTATATTGTATATAGTAAAAAAAATCTATAAATTATGATAGTTACATGGGAATACGCTAATACTTTATTTTCATTATTTTTAGCCAGTGATTAATCAGAGGTTACACGGCGAATTTCCGTTGGACTGGGGAGAATTAAAATGCGAATCGCTCCTTGATTACTATACGTACGAAATCGGAAAGGTGCCAATTTATGGCGATGATTTTGCCGAAATTGATCCAGTGAGTATAAACAAGCAATAATTGTACTTTAAAAATAGTTATTTATCTTTTTTACTCTGATGGTAATGTACCATGAAGCTTAATGTTATTATTAATTTATACAGGATAGTATAAAAAAAAATGCGTTTGTGTGAACAGTTAGCTTTTTCTGGTACTATCATCCTTTTTGTGTTTACAGTACCTATATTAATATCTTATCTAAATACTTATTTCGTACTTTTTTTTATTATTTTATAACTTTTGTATTAATAATTCTACAATGTTTTCATTTTATGTTTTTTTCTAAAAAAATCTGGTTATCATCTATATAGACTAATCAATTTTGAATAGCATTTTTTTTCACTAGAGCGAAATTTCGAAAAAACAATTTTCTGTAACACTATAGCAGTAGCGCCCTCTAGGATCACCCTGTGTACGAAATATTTTTCTTTCCTGAGGTTTTGATGCCAGCAGCCAATTAGCTTTTTATTTCTTCAACCCATCTCAAACATTTTACAAAAGTATATCACGAATTACAACATTACAAGATCAATTCATTTCTAATTAAATGAACCCTTTTGTGGTGATTAAAACATGTTCATTGTTAAAAATTGAAAACATGCCGAAAATATTTTTAGGTTTATCTTCCAATAATGCGGACTCAGAATAAGCAAAAAAGTGTTGGAGTTAACGTCCTGATACATCTTTACCAAATTATGAAGTCGAAGAAATTTCAAGCCTTTGATTTTGGAGCAGCTGTTAATCAACAAAAATATGGCCAGTCAACCCCACCAGAATACAACATCTCTGCCATACCAGTTCCTGTAACAATATTTTTAGGAAATAACGATTGGATAGCAACAAACCCAGTAAATATTACTAATATTATATATTAATACAAGGTACTCCTCAATTTTGCTGCGAAAAAACAAATCGGTCTGAGTCAAATCCAATTCCTTTAGAAGATGTAGTAACTCGAATGTGATTTGTTTCCTACGGATTTTCCTCTAAACCAGTTAAAGTATCGGTACTAAATTTGATACACCTTTTCGACTATTGATAACTAATAATTATCATACAAAAAATTAGTTATGTGGCACTCACTTCTGCATCAAGAATACCTCATAGAAGGCTGTAATATTCATCTTCAGATTTTAAGTCACTGGAAGTGTCCATTAAATACACTAGTGAGTTGTATTGCTCAGATTGTAAAAAATATATGAAATGCAGAATACTGTTTGTATCTTTGTACTACATATTTAAGATGTTTACACTAACGTGAGTACCCACAAGTGAACACAGTTTGAATAACGCACATCAAAAAAAATTTTTTTTAATGTTTCGGAACATTTCTTCGTACGTGAAGATGAACATCACAGCTTTCTTTGCTGGTTTTCCTTTTGTTTGGGGATTTCACAACTCACGTGCAATTTGTCCAGATATTTAGAAAAAAAACACTTCAGGGTTCTATATCCTTGCAAAGAGTTTGAATTTGTTCATTTTGACCATGGAGCACATTATAGAAATTTAGCACCAGAACCAACTTTGAAAGTAGTATCCTTTGTATCTTTAAAATATTTAAGGAACAGTAAATACTAGTGATCACTTTCAGGAGTCTATTGAGAAAAATGATGAATGAAAAGACATATTTAAATCTTATTTAAAAAAAAAATCTGAAATATTGCTGAATAAATAAGGACTCTGGCTTATCTTTCGAAAAATAATAAATGCTTTCAATTTATTGTCTTCAACTAATGCATAAGAAGTATCTGTCGCATATTATAGTGACCGGCTTATCTAACATTATTAAACAATGAATTATTCCAGTTTGAACTCTAATAATTTAAGTATTTTTACTAACTTGTAGTTAATAACAGTTTTAATTTTATTAATACGTGTATTAAAATTCTACGAAATTTCTTATATACATTTGGTTTTAATATTATTAATTAGATCTGACGCTGTAATATGCAAGAGACAGTTCAATAGTATCTTATGCTACAATAGAATACAAAATAAAATCTTACTTATTTTTCGAAAAGTAAGAAGACTTATTTTTTAAGCAAATATTAGTGTAACACAAAAAGACAGTCATGTAAATGAAAATATATATATATATACATTTTAATTTTTACTTTATTTATCTTTTTTTACTGATAAATTTTCTCTATGGCCTCCAAAACTGGTATAATAAAGGGTGTCAGAAAAAAAAACGCAGAATTTCATATAAGAAAAAAAGATTTTCTTAATTAAAAAGTTGGCAAAGTTTTTACAAGTTTTTTAAAGGGTAGACATTGCCATTAAATCAGACATATGTCTTACGCGAGACATTTGGCTTACTAGATTTCTTTTAAGAAAATTTTGCTTTCATCTCCTTTCACCGAATTTCTGCCTTTAATTCAAGAATAGTATTCATTCAGAATAAACTTTGGACTTTACGAATCTTCACAGGAAAAAGTCGTATGGCGTAAGATTGCATGATCTTGGTGGCCAAGTCACTATCACTCGTTGCGAATTTTTAGATACCTATTTTTTTCACACTTATTTCACACTTTTTTTAATGAATTCATTACATTATTTTCAGAATGCCCAACGATTTTATAGTCAACTAAACCCAGATGTACAATGTGGATATAAAACAGTAGAGTGCAGTAAATGGAATCACAATGACTTCATAGAAGCTAAAGACATAGAACTATTTTTGTATGGGCCACTTTTCGAAGCAATTGATAATATGAGCTTCGGGATGTGTGTCAAATAATTGTATGAGATGACTAAAGTTGTACCAATGATCTATATTTTTTAAGAAAATATAGTTAAGGGGATAGAATATTGCGCTTTTCAGAACGTATATTGACTTTGGTATAACTTGCTAATTGGTGTATTGTTTTGCAAATAAAAAAGAGTTTAATTAATTAATTACAAATTTATTTTGTTTTGTTCTGCGAAAATATTACCCTTCAATAATGAGTGTTATAAAATAAACATATTTTGCTTGTTATTGCTTATTTTTATTTTTATTTTAGTGTGATTTACAAACAAATTTTTAGAAGCTTGTTTATGTTTTATGATTATTGTGAGTGGATACTATGGGATGAGATTGGCCATTAAAATATGTTAAACTGGACTAAGTCAATTATCTTCAAACTTGGTACAGTGCAGCACCTTCATAATATTATCAGAGGTTTCTTATTTGTGGCATAGTTTTAGTATCTCCTCTATTTATTTTGACATTTTGCTACCTGTAAAAAAAAGTTGAAGAAATAAATCATGCCAAGAATTACACAGCCCCACAAAAAAAAGTGGCACGTCCGAAAGACAAGACCATGGTATCTATATGGTTTAGGATCCGCTGAATCCGAATCCGGTGTCCATTTGACACTATTAGCTCTGGTTTAAGGTCAGTTCAAGCTCAAATGTAGAAAATCAATAGTCAACAAACTAAACCTAAATATCCATACGTTTTTAGCCTCGCCGAATCCGAATCCGGTATCCGTTTGACTCGATCAGATCTGATTTAAGTTCAGTTCAAGATCAAATGTAGAGAATCAATTGTCAACAAAGTAAATCTACATATCTATAAGTTTTTGGAGTCACCGAATCCGAATCTGGTGTCCGTTTGACTCAATCATATCTGGGTTGAGGGCAGTTCAACGTCAAATGTAGAGAATCAATTGAAAACATACCTACATATCTATACGTTTTTGGGGTCGTTGAATACGAATCTGATGTCCGTTTGAACCGATCATGTCTATTAAATACTTTCTAATCAAAAAAGACCAATCAACATACAAAAGATGCTTATACAAATTTTTTGGTTTTGAACCTTAAATTGGAAAACTTGATTGGGTTTGAGCAGAGAAAAAGGTTTCGCCAAGATATTAAAGGAAGAGGAAATTTGAGTGGCAATGAAACTAGTGAAACTGATAGTGCTAGTGGTACTAGTGATGACGAATATATTCCATATCACGTTGTGAAAAAGACAGGAACAATATCACAAGAAAAAGTAAATGATGTTCGAGATTTGGTCCTGGCAGAGGATGGAACAGAGTTCCTAACATCATGGCTAAAAAATACTAAGCAAGCCGGAAAAGTGAAAGTTTTTTACTATCGGTACAGAAATAAGAAATATTTTTCTAACGATGGAGAATTTTCCTTAGGCTACTGCAATGATATTGTTGGATTTATGAATCACTTCAAGCATTGATGTTATAAACCTAACGAGTGGAGCATATTGTTAATTGATTCGTCAAAGAGAAACATGAAAGCTGTTCTACTGCATATGCAAATGAGTATGCAGCCATACCTGTAGCACATTGAAACAAGAGTGCCGTAATCTGAAGATTATCTTACATAGGATCACATACGGACAACATAAATGGCAAATTTGTGAGAATCATCACAATAATACTGAGCTAACAATCGGTATTCACAAAAACTCCTTGCTTTTTATATTAATGGGATAGTTGGGATCAAAAAAACCATTACGTGAAGCCTTCGATGCTGGGTTTTAGGATATAAAACATGAGCCACTTGTTGATTCATCAAAAAGTCTTATTCCACATCTGCACATCAAATTGGAACTCACGAAACAATGGAAAAAAGCTTTAACCAAGGATGGTCAAATCTTTAAGTATATCGGAGATCAGGACCCCAATTTAAGTGATGCGATATTGCGGGAAGGGATTTCTGATGGACCTCAGATCTGTAAGATGTTAAAGGATCGCCTTTTTGATAGTAGAATAAATGAAATTTTTTTTATGTTTTAAGGAACTAATCAAAATAGAGTCCAAACTATAAAAAAATAGTGTAGGATTTGGTAGTAAGCTTTAAAAACCTAGGCTGCTTAGAGAAACTCAAATTACATTATTTACATTCTCATTTGGATTATTTCCCAGAAAATTTGGTTGACTACAGTGAGGAGCAGGGAGAGAGATTTCAACAATATATTATGAAGTGTCGGTACCAAGGCAGATCGAATATAAATATGTTAGCCGATTACTGTTGGTCGTTAAAACTAGATTTACCATCAAAGTAGAGAAAAGGTAAAAGAAATCCACTTCGCAGATATTTTGACAGCAAAACAGTTCGACAACACAATCGTCAGTAGTAGTCTCGATACCATAATAGTGAGATATAGTGATTTCATGTAATTCATCAAGGCAAAAAATATCGTCTTAAAAATATGTTCTCATGAATCTTAATCGACACGGACTGACTGTATAAATTAATGTATATGAAGTATTAATGGACACATAGGTTTAAAGCTTTAGACTTATTAATTTCGTCATGTCAAAACAATTAACTCGAGAGTCACGGGCTCAGAGTTACGTTTTCTTTCTTTAATCTTATTTGTGACACATATTTTAATACCCATAAATGCTTACTTTGATTGAATTTAGAACTTGAGAGTATTTAGGATCGGATCAAATAGACCCCGAATTCGGATTCCGCGACCCCAACTTATAGATATATTGGTTTACTTTGTTGGCAATTGATTTTCTAGACTCGACCTTGAACTGACCTTAAGCCAGACCTGATCGGGTCAAACGAACATTGGATTCGGATTCAGCAATATCAAAAACGTATAGATATGTAGGTTTACTGTGCAAAACCGTACTTATCTTATCAACTTCGACGTCACCTGTTACATAGGTGTTGTATAACAATGAAAAAGTAATACTAACGGTTGGTAGAAGGAAGCATAAAAAACAGGCACTTAGGTAGGAAATTCTGGAAGGAAGCCTAGTGAATCGAAGATAGGTAGTTGAAGTGCGAACAGTGTGGAGGTCGGCAGTAAGACGATCGGCGGGCAGTGTGACAAAGTAGTGTAAAATTAATTGTTTAAAGTGTTATTAGTTAGCAGGTAATATTCTTTAAGTACTTTGTTGTTAATTGTTCTATATAATCTTATGATTGTGATGATTATAGATGTTTCATGATAATAATTCTTTGTAAGTTTAGCGTCCATTGCTTTATGCTCAAGGGCATATATTTTTCTAAGGTAAAATTGTTATACTTATTATTAACGATTGCTCATTATTTATTTCATGTTAAAATATGTATATCGTCGTGGGCGCCCCCGACTTTACAATAATGACTCCTTTGTTTTACAGCTAACTTGTTTTTGTAATGATGACGTTGTTCGTAAAATATAGATGTCTCATGATAATAATTCTGTATATGTTTAGCCTTCATTGTCTTACGCTTAGGGGCGTATATTTTTCTAATATAAAATTGTTACAATTATTATTAACGATTACTCATTATTTATTACATGTTAAAATATGTATATTGTCGTGTCTGCCCAGATATTGCAAAACAACTTCTTTGTTTCACATTTAACTTGTTTTAAACAAGATCATGTTGTTCTTTGATTTCTTGTGTCCACTTTATGTCACACGTCTATACGAGCCTTGTTGCAGTTACTAACATTTTCGCCCGTGCGGAATGAATCTGGATTACGCTGGATAGCCTCCCGTATGGGACTCCAGTGTTAAGAAGGACCTTCCGAAATCTCAACTTTAGCTGAGTAGCCTCCCGTATGATGGGACCTCAGTACCTTCCGGCTCTGCCGGCTAACTAACACCAAATCTCTCCAGTTTTGCTTGGAAGTGTGTATGACTAATATGGGGTTAACAGATGACATTTAGTGACACATTAAATGGGACAAGACTTATTTATCATTGGCAAAGGATCTTAATTTATTCCTTTGGTTAGTGGTTATTTTTGTATTTATATTTGGGTGGTAAGAGCAACGATCGTGGGTTTCTCTGCCATGCTCTTTCCCCGCAGGAGCTCTAGGTGAGCCTGGCACTCTCCTTTTATGTTTAATGGTTGTTAATGTTTTTGTTGTTCTGTCTATGTGTCACATGTTTAATTTGAATTGTATGTAAATAAAGGTTAGGTGTATTTACTCTGCTTTTGTTTTATATAATTAAACCATACATCCCGTCTACAAAGTTAGTAGCCAGTGCCTTCCGGTCAATTAAAAATGGATACACACAACGTAGGTAGTCCTTATGACGATCACATGTTTTTGGCCACAACTACGATATATTGTTTTTTGTCGAACCTAGGGTTGTTATACTACATTACTTTGCTGGCAATTGATTCTCTACATTTAACCTTGAAATGACCTTAAACCAGAGTTAATCGTGTTAAGCGGACATCGGATTCGGCTTTAGCGACCCCAAAACCATATGGATACCATAGTCTTGTCTTTCGGACCTGCCACTTTTTTTGTGGGGCTGTGTTATTTTTACCTTGCACAAGCTCTGATCATCATTTTGATATCATGAGATAATCATGAATGTTGAAGCTCAGTTCAAAGCCATATCAGTCCTGGTATTCAAGATCTACTTTGCTGTGTATTCACAACTACATTAGAGGCTGTAGAGAGTCTGTTGCATAAGACTCTGAAAGTTAGATTTCATTCGAGATGTCAAGGGTTTTTATCTTATTTATGGGAAGTTGGATACTCTATTTTTAAACACCCTGTACAATTGAAACTAAACAAATATCTCAAGAAAAAACAGCAGAAGCAATTTGCGTAATAACCCTGCGGCAGGATCTGTTGTTGATAATAAATATCGGTTAATTTATGTCAAGGTAGTAAATCAGTTATTTTTATTCAATCGGCATTGATAGCTCACCACGTCTAGAATCTTTTTTTGTAAGAAGTGAAATAATTACAGTTTGCCTGTGGTGGTAGTTGATAGTAATAACTGAAAATGGATAGTTCAATGCACTAAACAAAACAAAACGTATTATTTGATTAGGGTTCCGCCTTCTTAGTATCGCTGTAATTGAAAGAAAGTGTAATGGCTAACGAAATATGCATGTGTAGATCTATTTGTGTATTCAGTGAAATTGCAGCAACAGTCTGAACTCTGAAACAAGTTCCGTCAGTGCTTCCCATAAATTATGATAGTTTTATGTGCTTTTCTATTTACCCTATTTTTTATTGAATCGTCACTTTGTACAAATCCGAACAATGTATGTCCGACATTCAGGGATTATTTGAATATTAGAAATAATTCGAATTGCTGGTATGATTTCGCGGCGGAGATGAAGGTGGTGAGTATAATTTTTACTTTTGGTTATTAATGATTTAAATTTGATTTGTAAGTTAATTCATATACCTACTTGATATTTTTGTTTTTAAAAAATTATTCTCATTTAATTTAAAAAGCGACTAAAATTGATGTTTTTTCTATTACCTAAACATATTTAATAATATTAAAAAATTAAGAACTTAAAAAAATAAATTTTGTATTCTATTCTAAAATTATTGTAAACGATAAATGAGGTTATAAGTAGTGGTTTAATGTTTATTCATACTTAATTGGAATGAAACCTTGAATGAATGCATAATAGTTCGTTTAAACCTTGATCATCTCACAGACATTTCATTATACTGGATTTTTGACTCCTAAATGTAAACTTTCTGAAAACTTGTATTAATCTATCAATATGATAATTTTTCTTCAGTGCTCTGTTAGAAAAGTGATAAATAAATGTATTAATTTCAAGAAATTCATTTTATTGTTACTGAAAATTACTTTTAATAATTCGAAATATAAAAGTTTTTAAATAATCAATAACATTGATATACAGGGTGGTCCGTAAGTAATGGTCCATAGAGACATACTACATTTTTTACTTCAAAATATTGCGATTGGAGCCAACATGCCTTAATAAAATGTTGATAACAAAAAAGATACAGGGTGTCAAAGTTGGAAATTAAAAATTGAATTTTCGTAATAATTATAATATTTTTGAGTGTATGAACGTGAAAATTTAGGGGTAGATGTTTTTGTATACGAGAAATCATAATTTGTTATCTATTTCGATGTATCTTCTAGAGGGCGCCACATACGCCGTGTTTATGACGTAAATACGAGCATAATTTTTTTATCCACAACGTTAACGCTTCTTTTTTTTAAAAATCTTAAACCTACATTATTTTCGTGAAAAAATGGTATACTTGTCATTAGCTCTAGAAATTGTCCGTTTTCAAGAAAAACGCATTTCAACAATCTGCTGCATGTTTCATTACAGGAAATTTTATCGTAGTGTGCGCTAATGAAAACATTAATTTTGACAATTAAACATTATCCCTTTGTACACATTAAAATACAAATTATCAAGTTGATAAATTTTATTTACAAAACCAGTTAAAGGAGAAATTTAATTAAACAAAACTATGATTTTATCAAGCGTTTAACAAGTAAAAAACTGAATATGTACCTAAGGAAAAATAGGAAATGTTTCAAAGTAAATTTTCAATATGTCCACCATTCACCTCGATGCACTTGTCCATACGATTTATGAAAGATCGTCTAATATTAAATAATACCATTGGATCAAAAAAAGTTGAGGCATTACTAATTTCTTGCCAAAGTTGGACGCGAGTATTTATAGTGTTTTTATAAACAATTTCCTTCATTGTGCCCCATACACCAAAATCTAAAGGGTTGAAGTCTGGACTACGTGGCGGCCAAGGAAATATACTACCACGGCCAATCCAACGTTCAGGAAAGTGTTGGTTTAGATATGTTCTTACTTGATGAGTAAAATGTGGCGGAGCGCCATCTTGCATGAACCACATATTTTGCCTCAAATTCAGTGGTAACGCATCCAATAGATCAACAAAGCTATTTTCTAAAAAATTTAAATAACTTGTACCATTTAAATTTCCTGGCAACTCATATGGACCTAGAAAATGGTTTCCAATGATCCCACACCAAACATTAATCTTAAATTCATGTTGAAAGTGCCGTTCTCGAGTTACATGAGGATTTTGAACTTCCCAACAATGCTTATTTCTTAAATTGAAAATACCTCGGCGAGTAAATGTCGCTTCATCTGTAAACAATATTCTGTTGACAAATGTATAGTCAGTATTCTGCTTGTTCCGAATATCACTTGCAAATTGATATCTTGAAGGAAGATCGACAGGTAATAAATTTTGAACTGGTGTAAAATGATATGGATGATATTTTTCTTCATGTAATGTCTTTAAAATTGATGTTTTATTAATTCCCGTGGCTGCAGCTAATCGTCTTGAACTAGTTTGTGGATCATCTGCAATGCGAATTAGTATTTCGTCTTCCTGGTCAGGCGTAATCATTTTTGGTCGACCTAAATTATCACGTTTAGGACGAAATGAACCACTTTCGCCTAAGTTTCTGAATAGATTTTGAAACAGTCGTTTACCAGGTTGCAATCTGTTTGGAAATCTTCGGCAATATTCACGTTGCGCAGCACGTCCATTGAAATTTTGTTGACAATAAACAACCGTCATATCTCTCATTTCCAAATTCGAGAAATTATTATGTCTCGGCATAATTCGTTATTTTCTTTTAAATACTTAATTGATTTTTACCAAAAATTAATAAATACAATTTGAAATAATTGCTAACTGTCACAATGATTTTTTCTAATTGTCAAAACTGTCTTGGCATTGTCGCACACTACGATAAAATTTCCTGTAATGAAACATGCAGCAGATTGTTGAAATGCGTTTTTCTTGAAAACGGACAATTTCTAGAGCTAATGACAAGTATACCATTTTTTCACGAAAATAATGTAGGTTTAAGATTTTTAAAAAAAAGAAGCGTTAACGTTGTGGATAAAAAAATTATGCTCGTATTTACGTCATAAACACGGCGTATGTGGCGCCCTCTAGAAGATACATCGAAATAGATAACAAATTATGATTTCTCGTATACAAAAACATCTACCCCTAAATTTTCACGTTCATACACTCAAGAATATTATAATTATTACGAAAATTCAATTTTTAATTTCCAACTTTGACACCCTGTATCTTTTTTGTTATCAACATTTTATTAAGGCATGTTGGCTCCAATCGCAATATTTTCAAGTAAAAAATGTAGTATGTCTCTATGGACCATTACTTACGGACCACCCTGTATACTTACGTTAGGCGCAAGTTCAATTAGTATTTAAATTTATGGGGCAGAAAATTATTTAAAAAATACAATAATATTATTCCAATAAATCTATTAAAATTTCTGAAATATTTTAATTACTAAACGACTATTGAATATACTTGTATTTGCATTTTAGCTTATCATTGTACACAAATATTTAAGTAGTTGATATATACATTAAATTTTATTATGAGGGATATCCAAGAAACGATTGGCACACCTCTCCCTATTAGACTCTTCAAAATAAGATAATTTAGACCAACCTACCTAACTACAGGGTATTCCAGAGAAGTATGACAAACTGGTGCTCATAGACTCCTGGGATCAAAATAAAAGGATTCAGACAAACTTACCTACAAACAAAAATCTTTGCTTTAAAATATACATATAAGAGCATTGAAATAGAATCCACAAAATCGTTTTTTATTAATTATTTTCGAGATATTTACCTCAAATTTGACACGGATGATATCTATTCCATTGGAATTATTATGAGTTCATAAAGATTAGTGCACTCAGGAAAACACGGGGTTGTCATAACCCCTCATCGCCCCAACCATTTTTGTAGGTACGCCTATTGATTTATTATTTAAAATTTCTGATAACCACCACAATTAACTAAATAACATCCATATTAAATTTGAAGTGAATGTCTGGAAAATCATCGAAATTACTAAGGAAAAACGATCTTTAATATTTCTATTCTAGCGCCCTATAAACTAAACATTTTTATATAAAAATAAGTATACCTAAATACTGGAAATATAAAATTTATAAGACACTTCTCTTCTAAAAAACTACGGAAAAACTAAATTTTTTAAGTGTATTTTGGCACAATATGTTTCTTTTAATTTTTAATGCATTTCTTAGACTCATTTTTAATTTTATTTAAATAAAATTTTAATCTGAGTGGGCAAAATGATAGTAGAAAGTGTTGAAAAAAATGTCCAGAACCACTTCATTTTTAGCTGGATATTAAAAGAGAAAAATTTACATTTTTAGAAATATATATATATATGAGGATATTGGACATAAAGTAATAGAAACATGGATTAATTATTATATAATTAATATTAAGGATAAAAGTGAATAAAAATATGTCAACCAGAGGCACGTATAAGTTTATAGAAAAGAAATACTTTTTCTGCGAGACGAATTAACACTCAAATTAAGCCAGGTTGGTAATGATAATGTAAATTAGAAAAAGTAATAACTGGTAAGTAACAATGGTTCGTGTCTTCAAAAAAATCTTTCTTTTTTCGAAGTATCACCAAAAATTGGATATATCATTTCTGAACATTTCTTACCATATCTAACATACTCGCTTTAAGTTCACCAATTAATCCTCAAACACTCTATACAAATTTGTCCCGTGTCAAATAAAATAAGACGTACCCATACCTATTAAATAAGATTTTTCAGTAACGTCATACCTACTTATTTTATACTAGGGCCAAGACAGGAAAACATTCACCTAAAACAGCCAATTATATCCATCTAATCATTAATCCATCCATATAATCTCAAATATAATTCTGTGAAAGTAATTATTTCTAATTAAAATAAATTATTCCATAATTGTTGTAAATGTTTCTTTCCTGTTTACATCAACTGAGTCATTGAATATAATATACGTTTGTATTACAAATAAATAATAACGTATTATTCATTGTTGCAAGTTGATATAGTTATTCTGTTTTATCTTACTGAGAAGAGAAATCATTCTGTCGTCGCTACTAAGAATTTATTAGAAGAATGTAAAAAAACTAATGTAAAATGTAAAATAAAAAAAATGTCACTGTCACTATATGGGGTGGCCCAATTAAAACAGTCCACTTTTTAATTGGGTAACCCTGTATAATTTTAATATTGTCAGCAATAATAACAGAAAATAATGCTGTTAGTTAATTTAAAATAATTAGGTATAGTATTCAATTAAACAAAAATAATAATGTCTTGAATGATTTTTTTTGTAATTTGTTACATAACCTATGAATTAAATTATTTTTTTCAAAAACGATTAATATTAAGCAATTTTATCTCCATATATTCAACTGTTTGCAGTATAAATAATAGATACGTGTATGACTTTAAAAAAAATAATATAATTGCTAGGAATACACAGAGCGACATATTCACTTTGTAGGTATTATTAAAAAAGGCCATGTATGACTGTAATATACACAAAATGCTTACAAACTTAAAGAGAATTTTTTTGACTAGCATACGTTATGTGTGAAACTAGCATTAAAATAAGCAATAAGCTACTCTAGTAACTTTACACTATAGTTTTACTCAAACATTACACAATATTATGCGTTGGAAAGAGAAAACGATTCTTCAAAATTAGTTCCGATATCACAGCAAAACAAATAAGTTTTGTGGAAAAAACTTGACATTAATATCAATATAAATTGGGCTCACGTTAACAAATTTTATACACAAGCTAGATAAAAATTGTGTTATGCTAATAGTAATTTAACTAATGGAATATTATGTCTATATAATCACCAAGGTCTTTTATTTTCTTAACGGTTAATAGTTACACCATGAATGTAACCTAACAAGCAGATATTACTACTGTTAGAAGAAAATTTATTCAACAGTTTCACGCAATATAACTAGCACAGCAGGAATCAAATATTACAATTTATTTTCTACTTCCTTTAGGAAATAGAGAAACGTTTACATAAAAAACTCCCTACTTAATTTGATTTCGTTTTCAGCCAGATATTATAAAAAAGAGTGGCTATCCTTTCGTTGAATACAAAGTGAAGACGAAAGATGGATATATCCTAACTGTATTTAGAATACCAGGAGTTGCCTCAAAGAAGCCACCAATTTTTATGCTACACGGTGTGCAAAGTACCTCAGGGATATTCGTCGGTCTTGGAAAACATTCTATGGGTATGTATGAATCATATTAATGATGATGGTAGTTCTTGAAAACTTAGAAAACTATAATCTATTAACACAATAGAGGTTTGGTTGTTTATAAAGTAATTTTGTTTTGAGAGGCACATACCTCTGCTTATATCAACTTTGTAGCCATCTAAGTTACCCTGTGTACAGTTTGGTATGCAAGAATCAATGTCAGTGTCGAGGATTAAACAATTTTCGAACTGGTAACACATTGGCAGTTTTTGATCTCCTTCATTCCTTGTTGTTCCACTTTAATATCTTCATAAAAGCATTAATAGCGGTAGCCCTTATACCAAAATGTGGATGCAATTTTATTGACGATAGATTTATCATCTGACCTTGATGTAACGACATGAGAGGATTTCTGGATCTTATTAATAGGATACATCAAGGCATTATTTTCGACATAGAGTTGGAGGAATGTTTTATATTCCTAGATGTTCCTGTCAACAGGAAACCGAGCACATACCATATGCGAGCCGAAACACTTAGACAAGGAGCTATACCACATCAGCGAGCATAAAAAGTGGACATACTATCAAAAATATTGGAGAGCTTGGAGTTTAGTGACTTTTCACCAGTTTGCGACTAACTACAAACAAAATAAACGCTACTACAAACGATTTTAGAGCCGGAGTTTTTGTTTAGTGACTTTTTAGCGGTTTTCGTGTAACTACAAACGAAATAAACGCAACAACAAGGAACTACAAACGATTTTAAACCCAAAGCTGAGATTTTAGTGACTTTTCGTCAGTTTTCGAAGAACTGCAAACGAAATAAACGCTACTACAAACAACTACAAACGATTTTAAAGCCAGAGCTTGGAGTTTAGTGTTTTCGTCAGTTTTCGATTACTTAACTATAATTGAAATAAACACTACTACAAACGATTTTGGAGCCAGAGTTTCGAATGTAGTGACTTTTCATTAGTTTTCGCTGAACTACAAACGAAATATGTGTAACTACAAACAATTTTAAACAATTTTAAAAACATAATTTGACGTATAGAAGTTATTATACACATCATCAGTGTTATAATAAGACTAAGAAATAGAGAAATAACTTCTCTATTATTTATAAATACAAAGATATGATAGGTGGCCACTTAAGAGTACCACAGTCTAATACACCTCAAGGAGATAGGGTCGGCTGTAAGATGAATGTACTTCAAAGTCATGGTGCTTACAAAATATATGTCAAATAAAAAGGGAGATACGAAATTAAACACATAAGACAGCCAATTAAAGAATAACAAGTAATGCAGTTGCTACACTAGAACATAAAGGACGATAAAAAATAGTCTCTAAATTACCCAGAAAGAATCATGGTCAAGATTATAAAGAGAAGCAATGTAAATCCAATAAAACTGTTAACAGCTCTAACATAAAAATAGGCTCAAACAGGCCAGAGACATAGCCAGACAAATTAATATTCAGATTTTTCCTCTGCAAGATCGACATGTCTCTCAAAGTGTCAAGAAGTCTAAACAGTCGAACCAACTAGCTTAGAAACTGTTTAACCTTTATACAACTGTCTAAATCTTTAAAATTATATTTTGACAAAATTGAGTTTACCTTCAAATCGATATGTATAACAAAATTCGTAATTCACAAAATAAGCATGTAAAGATATATCATAAAATATTTTCTATTTTTAATTCCTTGTCATAGTAAACATTAAAAAAATTATTTTTCATTTTTCTATTTTTTACTATTTTGTTAAAACCATATAAGGAAATATTTTGTAATATTAAGAAGCAAGATGTTTTTCGAATTTTTTCTGATGTAGAATTAATGTTTATTTTTTTTATCAGATTATATTATAAGTAGGTAAAACATTTTTTTAGATTTTAAATTTAAGCATATACAATAACGAGGTAAATCAAATATGGATATTTTTACAAAATATTGGATCATAAATATCTTTCTATACAGTTCGGTTTCAAAATAAGCAGTTCTCATAAATGAATGTTCTTGACAATACAAAATTCCAAAGTTGATCAAATCTTTCTGTAGAGGAATATCTCAAAATTTATGATATACATACAATTATGTAGTATTAAAGATTTTGTTGCCAGACTACTAAAAAACTAAATATCCACCAAAAAGCTTTTATAAGTTGTAATTTTATTTACCTGGCATAGGTACAGGTGAAAATTCAAAATGACCATACACATTTTATTTATTAAAAAAAGCTCTGAATATCATTTCTTCATTTTCCGAAACTGTTATTGTAAAATCCCTACTGACGAAAGTGGATTCACATTTTTACTGAAAACCTCTGAGTCATCCCGCTTATACAGGGAAGTAAAAGTTCCAACGGAGGCACTGTTCTAAAGTACTCGCATTTCAAAGAGAAATTCATATCACGAACACAACGACGTTTCAAACCAGGAAATGAGCTGCCACTCCCTCCTAGCTACGAAGAATTAACAAAAAGAACGTGAAAAATTGACTATTACCCGATTAATTAGAATTTATTTACTTGTCGCCTAGCTTCTGAGCTAAGTATACCTGAAAAAAATCTTTTCCAGCCTTTCTCTTGCACGACGCCGGTTACGATATATGGTTGGGCAATTACCGTGGTACTGAATATTCCGAAGGACACGAGTCCCTCAATGTCACGCAGAAAGAGTACTGGAATTACAGGTAAGGTTGAGTTTAATTACGAGTTTGTTTGTTTTGTTTGGGAAATTAATTATGCTTGTAGTATATGCCAATTAGAACTCGTAAGTAGTACGCATTTACGGAATATTTACTTAATGCAAATATATTGCCAATACATTAAATACACAGCGCCACAATAAAAATTGGCTAAGCCGTGAATCAGACCAGTCTATCCCATAGTGTTTCGACCCGCTGAATCCGATATAATGTCAGAATTTCTGGATGGCTTTATTCTTTGACGATAACATCAGGAAACTCTTCTAGAAAGCGGTGTTCGACATTTGTAATCGTGCTGTGTAGTCAATGATTGGAAAAATATTGGCATTCATGATCTCATTATATAATAACCCCACAACCCTATATGCTCGAAACCCCATAACCCCGTAATGTCGTAACTTATTATTTGATTGTATTTGAACGTAAAAAAACTCACGAACACTGATCAAGAGTATGATTAGGTGTTTTCAGTGCAAATACAAAGAGAAAAAGCCCCAAGCTCAAATGTTATGGGGTTATAACGTACAATGAGGTCATGAATTCTAATGTGTTTCCAATCAACTACTCAAGTCTGTTTAAAATCTAGAAAACCGCTTTCTAAAGGCTTTTCTTGAGGTTAGTATCTTCCTGCCTTATAAAAAATCTTGGAAAAATGGTTTCTAAAGAAGTGAGCAACTATTGTAATAAAGCGAGGATATTGTCTGATACTCAGTCTGGCTTTCGAGCTCAATCTAGCACTTGTACTGCTCTGCCTAAAGTTACATGTGATCTAATAAGTAATATCGATAAAAGTAAATGTGCCTGTCTTATTCTTCTCGATTTTAGTAAAACATTCCATACTTTGGATTTTGTAACCCTCTGTATTAAGTAAAAGTTTTAGTGATATTGCTGTCGCATTCTTTAAAAGTTATCTGTTGGACAGACGCCAGAGGGTTACTTTGAAAACTGACGTATCCAGATTTAATCTCATCTCTGCTGGAGTTCCCCAAGGTAATGTTCTAGGGCCTCTTCTTTGTTCCATTTATACTGCTGATATTTGTAGTTATCTCCATTATTTTAAGTCTCATCAGATAACACTCAATTATATTTTTCTTTTAGTCCTTCTGACAGCTCTTCAATAGTGGCCCTAATCAACGTTGATCTAAACTCTATCTCTGAGCTATCTTTGGCTCATAATCTTATTTTCAACTCAATTTAATATTTTGAAATAAAAGAAATGTCATTGTAGGTAACACAGATTTTACTATTATTTTGAATGGACATTCTACAGGGTCGGAAAGTCCCCATGGTTCATCGTCGTTACGTGAGAGCGATAAAGTAAGTCATAGACATCCATGCGATAGAGAAGGATGGCTATAATGAAGGCGTCTCATAGTCACCGCCCGTTTCGCCCTTCCACAAATAAGATCTCTTACAATGCTATAAAAAATTATAATTCTCTGCCTAATGCTTTTGACAGCTGCTGCCACCTGTAGTGACAATATTCTCGAAAGACCATGTATAGACCTTAAAATTTAGATAGTATTCTAAATATGAAATGTTATTATTTTAATAAAAGCACTTAACAGATATTTCCAAATGATCTAGTTTTACGTATTTCATAATAATCTGAGGAAAAATATGGTAGTTATATTAAAAGGTATGTGAGCGTACACATGTGCGTTTAGAAATACCTACTTGAGCTGCAAATTCTTCCTCAGTTGAGTACCAATAATCGCGTTCTACTTTCTTAAATAATTTTTCTTAAATATTTCTGGTTTTGCAGTACATGTTGAAATAATTATCATCCTATAGCAAACTACACGTTATTTATTTATAAAGTTATTTCCGTGGTTTGTTGCGAATGAATATTTAACCCAGTCTACTTTGTTTTAAATCTAATACTTTTTTATACACTCTCTGCGTTTG
Organism: Anoplophora glabripennis; assembly: GCF_000390285.2. Classification (NCBI taxonomy): domain Eukaryota; kingdom Metazoa; phylum Arthropoda; class Insecta; order Coleoptera; family Cerambycidae; genus Anoplophora; species Anoplophora glabripennis. Next base: position 438,397 of record NW_019416232.1, on the reverse strand, counting down.
GAATAAATTTAAAAGGTATCAGGATAATAGACATTATGTCTCTAAGAGACATTTTTCTTATACAACATAAACTTTGTAGAAAGTTACTTTCAAATATTTCCTTTGAATTGAATCTTTTATCTTTATCTTTTTTTAATAATTCTACCTTTATTGGTATACGATTTCTGATTGTATCTACCGATTAAATTTGCGTAATTAATTTCGTTTCATTATTGCGTATTCTATTTTTGAGAGTTGAATTTGTTTTGGAACTAATTACTAACTTAAAAATGTTTTCTTTTGTGCGTTGTCAGGCATTAATTAATATCGATGCAGACAAAATAATTGTTAATAATTACCCACCACTAGAAACTATATTTGTATAATGGTGAAAATACAGAGTAAACGCTAAAATAGATCGGTAACGGATAGGTACCGGTAATGGATAGGTACGTCTTTTTAGAGCTCTTAAATTTAAACAAAGTTTTTAGTAGCATTTTTCTTATAAAGTGATATAAAACCTAAATGATTAAGATAGTTGCAAAGATAATTTTAAAAAGTTATAAAATTATATTATCGCCAGATTCCTTTCATTCATAAAAAGCAGCCAACCTGTGAGGAAGATAATGATGTCTCACTTACATGATCACAAATCCCTAAAAAATTGTTTTTTTTAACAAATTCCTGAGTTGTAAAAAAAAAACTTAATCTTGTTTTGTTCTTCTATTTTGTGTTATGTATAAAGTGTGTTTGTCAAATTCTGTTAATGAAAATTACATTAACAGACAGTAAGATTTTCTCGGCTCTTATTTTAAAAATAGGTATGCTTCCAATATTGTAATTAAGTGCAATTAAAAATTAAAAACAAAAAATGGTGGAGGCGCCGCTCGATGTGCACTGTGACATAAAATCACAAATATTTCCTAAACTGAAGAACTGATATTATTTTGACCTCATTTTGTATCAGGTACCGAGACACCCTGTATATAATGTATGATGCTTGGAAGGAATCAAAAAATCATATAGATCAACACCTTATATAATTATAAAATATAATTTATGATTGCCTCCGAGCTATATTTTAAAAATTGTTTTGCTATCTTGAATAATAAAAACCTATCCCTGCGCAAATGGGTTATAGAGACAATTAAATGCGAAACATAAAATTATTGTTTAAACTGTTTTGATTTCGTACGAGTGACTTTTTTATTATTTAATCTTGCACACACACACAGAATATTATGAAAATTTCATTGAAATTACTGAAATTGTTTCGAAAAACACCGAAAAAGAGCTCTACCTCCACACCTTGTATCTTAGAAAAGAAGCAGCAAATGGGTTCTTTGCTGATATGAATTTTTTAATTGAATGGCAAATATTTTTTTGGAACACCCTATATGCCAAATTATGCACATTTTACTTCCTGCATATAACAAATAAATGTTACTGATAAATTTATTGTAGCTAGTCATATCAGATCCACCTTTCAATTTAATATACTTATTTATCGATGCATATAGTTGTATACATACAAAAATTCAATAAAACATTCATATCTGATAATCCATATGTTATTGTGACATGTAAATTACAATGTATAAGTGTAAATTCTTATTATAACTTAATTGTAATACTCTTACAGTAGCTGAGTATAAAATAAAAGCCAGCAATTTAGCAATAATTTATCGCCATTTTCTTTTATATATACAGGGTAGCCCATCGAAAACGTAGCGCAAGGCATTACAGAGTAGTAATGAACTTCACAGCAAAATCCAAAAACAGGTAAAGTTTGCTTCTGAGGGGGACAATTTTTGGCGCAAAACGCATAGCAAAATCTTCAACCCCCTAAGTGGGGGTGCCATCCCCCAAATTTTTTTAAATGGCAATGGGAGTCAAGTGGGGGTCATTAGAAAGGGCTTTTAATTCTCTATACATCGATTCTTACTTTTTGAAAATCGATCAATTATTTTAGAAAATATGCAGCTTTGAAAATACGAACAATATTTTTGACGAGAAATGCGAAAATCGATTTAATTTTACTTCAAAACTTACGGTATTAGCTTGGTAAATTCCTTCAAAAGAATTCGCTGTTTTTTTTTTCTGATTTGCGAATTCTTTAGCCTGATTTTGGTGAGCAAAAAATTGTCCGCTTTTTGTTTCGTATTTAGATAGGCCACAAGAAGTTGCTAGATAACTGTCTTGTGACTTGTAGTTGAAGAGTACCAATACTGCCGAGTCTTTTAAATTGATTAATTATGGTGTACTCAATTCCAGAAAGAGTAGAAATTATTGAGCTTTTTTTCAAAAACAATGAATGCGGAAATCGGGTCGCCGAACTGTTCAACCAACGGCATCCTGAGAAACATGCGTCTGGAAAAATTGTTCGCGAATTGGTGGCCAAATTTCGCGAAACTGGCTCCGTTCATAACAAAAAGAGGCAGGTTGAAAATCCGGTACTAAATGAACCTACGGAAATAGCGGTATTGGGGCAAGTGGCAATGGATAGTACGCTGAGTACAATGCAATTGGCTACTGCGACAGGAGTGAGTCGTACAAGTGTCCAACGAATATTAAAAAAATACAAATTCCATCCTTATAAGATTCGGCTAGTGCAAGAGCTAAATGAAGACGATTTTGATCGTCGTTTGCAATTTTGCGAAATAATGACTGAACGAGCGATAAACGATAATTTCCTCTTTAATGTGTGTTTTTCGGACGAGTGTACGTTCTTCTTGAATGGTTTAGTGAATCGCCATAATTGTCGTTACTGGGCTGATACCAATCCAAGGATTTTCCATGAGACACACTCCCAACACCCCCAGAAGTTGAATGTATGGGCAGGTATTTTTGGAAATTCCATTGTAGGTCCTTTTTTCCTTCCTGGAAATTTGACAGGCGATATGTACTTGGATTTACTACAAAATGTCATCGACCCAGCTCTAACAAATATCATAGAGGACGACCCTGCTTACAATGAACACGAACTGATTTTCCAGCAAGACGGAGCTCCTCCACATTACTCGCTCAATGTGCGCAATTACCTAAATGAGACGTTTCCAGGACGCTGGATAGGACGAAGAGGTGCAATTGAGTGGCCCCCTCGGTCACCCGACTTAAATCCTTTAGATTTCTTTCTCTGGGGGCACATTAAAAGCAAAGTTTACAGCACTCCACCTGATACCTTGGAAGATCTGCGAGGACGAATCATTAATGTATGTCGCGAAGTAACACCGCAAGTGCTCCAGAATGTTCGACAACGGTTTGAAGACAACCTGTATCATTGTATGCAAGTTGGCGGACAACATTTTCAGCATTTACTTGACTAATACCGTAAGTTTTGAAGTAAAATTAAATCGATTTTCGCATTTCTCGTCAAAAATATTGTTCGTATTTTCAAAGCTGCATATTTTCTAAAATAATGAATCGATTTTCAAAAAGTAAGAATCGATGTATAGAGAATTAAAAGCCCTTTCTAATGACCCCCCACTTGACCCCCATTCCCATTTGAAAAAATTTAGGGGATAGCACCCCCACTTAGGGGGTTGAAGATTTTGGTATGCTTTTTGAGCCAAAAGTTGTCCCCCTCAGAAACAAATTTGACCTGTTTTTGGATTTTGCCGAAAAGTTCTTTACTACCCTGTAATGCCTTGCGGTACGTTTTCGATGGGCTACCCTGTATATTAGAAAATTCTAGTTGTTTGATTTTAATGAATTAATCTTGTAAAGAATAAATGACATAATGGTTGTTTCACTAGGGTAGTGATGTAAAGATATGTATACAAAGTCATGTTAACTGAGTAAGTAGCAGATTTTAGTTAAGCGATTATTTTTTTTGTAATTTAAGAAAAGTTGAATCAAGAGCGTTGGTTTACGTCAATATGAACGGTTTTCCAGGCTTTCTTATTGAACGACTTACGAGCTAAGACTTAGGAAAGTCAATGTAAATCCTAAATTAACGTAAGGCGTTCTTACCGGATAATAATAATATGATGCCCCTTCTTCTAACAACTATATTCTGGGCGAATTCTTGCAACTAGATGAGAAGTACAGAGATAATTATTTTGTTCATATATTCTTTTACTTCAAACACCTGTAGTTGGTACGCCTATAGATTCTATAACAAAACCTAAAACGTGGTCTATTTATTGGGCAGTTTCCGGAATAATATACTAGCCTCGTCTAGGAAACAAATACTGCCAGATAAGGGGTTTGAAGTAGGTTTACAGTTGCCTGATAAAATCATTAAGAGAGTCGTGTGTGCTAAACTGTTTTCACTAAAAGTGATAAATTTACAAAAACCTCTAATCAAAACAAGCAAAAAATCCCAAAAGAATTTTGAACAAGTTAACTTCATTGCTATGTAGTGGGCATCTGTTGCGTCCACTTAGAGGAACCTGCAGCATGCCAAATTTTAGTTTCTTCAAATTCATATTTGAAAATGAATGAAAAGTTGCTTTATTTGTACAAAGACATAAAGTTCAGCTTATTTTTTTCTTAATGGTAAATGAAAAACTTTATATAAATTTTGAAGAACGTATCCACATCTGTAGATCGTTAGAGCTAATGTAGAAACATCTTTTGTACTCATTTTCTTTTTCAGTGTGGATGAAATCGCTTTAAATGACGTCCCGGCGATGCTGCAGCTTGTAAGATACCACACTCTAGACAAAGGCAAAATAATATATATAGGACATTCCCTAGGAACTACTGCAGCGTTGATGTACGCGTCAGAATATCCCGATGCAGCCGCAAATAACGTGGGACTTTTTATATTACTCACTCCGGCATATAAGTTGTCGAATATGAGAAGCCCGTACAGATTTTTATTTCCTTTGTTATATCCAGTTTTGGTGAGTGTTGCATATAACTAATATTAGAACAAAATATTTACCTAAGACTATTCAGCAAAATATTGAGCAACTTTTGTGGTATTTCCGTTAATTTATTTTTATAGGTAAATAATTTATGCATGTGCATGTTAATTGCAATAATAGGTTAAAAAATTATAGGACCTGTGTTTTTCAATTTTGATCTCATTTGGGCATTAAAAAAATTAGTTGTGACGTCTCTAAACGATTAAAAAATCAGCTACTGATATGGTTTTAATTCATGCTTTGTGCAGAAATTATTTTTAAGGTATGTTTTGTAATCGAAGAATTGCCTACCTTGTTACAAATTGCTGTATCTGGCAATTAACGTTTTCTTCCATTTATCAGCATGCCAACAACATTTAGATATTTTGATAATATTTTCGCTTAAAAACGTCATGCAAGTAAACCAAAAATTCAAATTAAAATTAAAACCAACATAATTTAACTAATTCCTTCACTAAAAATATTTAATAAATATAAATACATATTTTTAAGAAAAGAATATTTCCATTTTCTTTGCAGTTAAAGGGAAGGCTTATTAGCTTATTAGTTTATAAGCTTGTTAAACAATTACTGTGATTTATATTGGCTTCACCTACCAATCGACTAAATAAATAAGTATCTAGTAAAATTATTATACGAATTGCTAAGAAAGAGATTAATGTACTCGACGTGAAAACAACAACCTATAAGCAATCAATCATGTTGTCAGTAATTTAGTTAATAAATTAAGATAATATTGGTGGACAACATTGCATTAGCGCAATAATCTATATAAAAAAGGCGTTGAGTTGAAATCCGAATATGTAACTAGAAACAGCATCTACTATTCTACTTTTAATTATTATTGAAATATTTTAAATGTCATTTGAAACTAAAGAATATGTCTAGTAAATGGGAACGTTCCAGCTGATGAATATTAATTATTTGGTTATTATTAAATTGGATTAAATATGAAAATCTGCTATCTTGACATTTTTTATCGATTGATGCTAAAATTCTTTAATACAGCATAACCAAATGTTAATAAATCATTGGTGGTCTTTAATTTTCAGTTCTGAAAGTTTTTAAAAATATATTAATGTTTAAATAATAACCAAATCAATTAGGTAAATTTAACAATTTTTTTTTAATTTTAGGATATAACAAATGCATTAAACATTATTCCATTTATATCCAGAGGGAATGCGAGAAATGTAACACGTCCTCTCTGTCTGTCGTCGCCACCCATGATGATAGCATGTCTAAATATATTGAATTTATTTTTGGGACCATTCACGCAAATTTCTCCGGTAAGTATATCATGAGTCTATATCTCGCAACATTACATTTAAATACAGTACAAGTAAAATTTTGTGTTCATTTTTTTAAATAATTTGCTAGCACATCTCTGAAATGATTTACACTTTCTTCGACATTTAAAATATCAATAAAAAATTACAATGAGAAGTCTTAGTACTATTAATACTGATTTGAAGTGTGAAAATAAGTGGTGTGTTAAAGGTAACACCGTTTTCATTCCGAAGAGTTGGCAGCATTTCGCAAAATTCATTACAAGTACGGAGAGTGTAAAGCTGAGACTGTGTGAAAATTACGTGGAATTTTCAATAGAAAAAGAGCTCCGAATGGAACAACTGTGAAAAGACTAGTTAACAAATTTGAACAAAGAGGTTCAGTTGCAGACAATAAAAAAACAGACCGGCCATTTCAAAAATCATAATGCAGCGGATTGTAACAAAAGATCTGCATCAGCATTCATTCAAGATTCAGCTAACTCTGGAATTGAAACCAAATGACCATTTAAGGCGCCAGACATTCGTTGATTGGATGTTGAAAAATTAACAAGTGAACAGTGATTTTGCTAAGAAAATCATCTTTAGCGACATTTCCGTCTTAGTTGTGAAGGAATTTGAAAAAGCAAAACTGAAGAATTTGGAACAGAGACAATCCTCGGGTCATTCAAGAACAACCACTGTATACTTAAACAGTGACAACAGCGGGGTGTTTGGGTCATTGTTTTTAGAAAGTGAAGCTAGAAACGCAGTGACTGTGAATGGAAAACGGTAGCGAGAGATGCTATTGATTTTTTTTGTAGCTTCATTTGGATGGAATGGATTTGGACGACATGTGGATCCAGTAGGGTGATGCGTGTGAAACTATCCATTTGTTACGACAGAACTTTAATAGATGACTCATCTCATGTAACAGTGAAATGACTTGGCTACCAAGATCATACGATCTTACGACATGCGACGTCTTCCTGTGGGATCGTAAAGTCCAAAGTTTATTCTGCTGCAATTAATACCATTCCTGAATTAAAGGCAAAAATTTGGAGAGTTATCAATGAAAGTCAGCACCAGGTATACGAAAGCTGGATACAGATATTTCTTAAAACATGTCGAGTACCTACCTAATGAGTAGCAGAGGACGTCAGTCCGATATTTTCATTCATATTTAATGGCAATGTCTACCCTTTAAAAGCATGTAAAAAAATTGCCAACTTTTTAATTGATAAAACATTTTCCTCATATGGAATCTTGCGTTTCTTTTGGGACACCCTTTATTAGCTCTGAACAATTCTCGTTACCAAAATAGTATTGAATTAATTATAAATTGGGAAGTGGAACAAAAAATCAAGTAGCAGAAAAAATAAACAAGAGGACAAATGAAAGAAAATTATCTCTATACTGCCCTGGAACTTTGGAATCTGACCTCAAGAGTATGTCGTTCTTCAGTGGTGTATTTCAGAAATAAATTAATCTTGCATTGATAACCATTAATTTTGATATAGTTTGTCATAAATCATATACCTTATATTTACTTAGGTACTTTATATTCATATCTTTATATTCGAACGAAACTTAATAGTCAAATAATACTGTCCTCCTTTCAGGAGACCATACCGGTGTATTTCAACCAAATTCCAGGAGGAACTTCTCTTAAAACCATTAGCTATTTAGCAGAAGCAACAAGAGGACAATTTAGGAAATATAACTACGGAGTAGGAAAGAATAGGTTCCTCTATGGAAGCGATACGCCGCCAGAATATGATATTAAGCGAATTAAAGTCCCTATTTATATTATGTATGCTGCTCGTGACTGGACTATTACCAAAGAAGTAAGTAGATTGGGTTTTTAATTGAGTTTGTTCGCTTAGTATTCTAAAGGCGCACACACAACAACGAATTCGTTCGGTAAGCGAACGAATTCGTTTAGTTCCTTCATTCGTTCATTTTCTTCATCTCCCTGGAAGTAACGAATACGTGTGTGTATGAACATTTGTAAAAAACGTACATATTATGCAAGTTAATTCATTTTTTATAATTCATTCTCTGTTACAGTATATTTATTTATTTATTTGTAATTCATTCATTCATTCATTCATTCATTCATTCATTCATTCATTCATTCATTCATTCATTCATTCATTCATTCATTCATTCATTCATTCATTCATTCATTCATTCATTCATTCATTCATTCATTCATTCATTCATTCATTCATTCATTCATTCATTCATTCATTCATTCATTCATTCATTCATTCATTCATTCATTCATTCATTCATTCATTCATTCATTCATTCATTCATTCATTCATTCATTCATTCATTCATTCATTCATTCATTCATTCATTCATTCATTCATTCATTCATTCATTCATTCATTCATTCATTCATTCATTCATTCATTCATTCATTCATTCATTCATTCATTCATTCATTCATTCATTCATTCATTCATTCATTCATTCATTCATTCATTCATTCATTCATTCATTCATTCATTCATTCATTCATTCATTCATTCATTCATTCATTCATTCATTCATTCATTCATTCATTCATTCATTCATTCATTCATTCATTCATTCATTCATTCATTCATTCATTCATTCATTCATTCATTCATTCATTCATTCATTCATTCATTCATTCATTCATTCATTCATTCATTCATTCATTCATTCATTCATTCATTCATTCATTCATTCATTCATTCATTCATTCATTCATTCATTCATTCATTCATTCATTCATTCATTCATTCATTCATTCATTCATTCATTCATTCATTCATTCATTCATTCATTCATTCATTCATTCATTCATTCATTCATTCATTCATTCATTCATTCATTCATTCATTCATTCATTCATTCATTCATTCATTCATTCATTCATTCATTCATTCATTCAATCATTCATTCATTCAATCATTCATTCATTCATTCATTCATTCAATCATTCATTCATTCATTCAATCATTCATTCATTCAATCATTCATTCATTCATTCATTCAATCAATCTTACCATACCCGAGATGCGTTCTTTAAGTGAATCACAGTTGTAAATGTAGAATATTGAAAAACTACTACTATTTAATATACAGAGTGTTTCATAGCTCTACCGACACAGAGCAGGCACGTGTAGAGGATCTTAAAATATGCCGAATTGTCATGTAACATTTTTTTCTGGGATGTACCGTAGAAGAGAGATTGGCCTCTGAAGATGAGTGTTAAATTTTGAAAAACAATATTTCCCTTGACACAGAGCAACCAAATTTGGTACATGATTTGCGTTTATTGTTAATATGAAATTGTTGAAAGCCCAATAAGGGCCGGACTAGGGGTAGGGCACCCTAAAAATAATATTGATTTTTTTATTAGTTTGCCAATTATTAAATAGTTTTACCAGTATTACAGGAAACCTTATTTTAAACATTTTTTTACACTTACAAATTATTCGAAAAATAACGGTTTTTGAGAATGTCTAGATTTTGAGAAACAGCGTTATTACTAATTGAATTGGACAAAAAGTAAAATATGCAGTTTTACGACTAGTAGGCTATGATATTATGTGTCATGTTTGACGTTTACAAAGACTGTACATTACCACGTACTATTCCAACGTTTTGTAAATTGCCTGCAATATTTTCATGTCGGAAAAAGTTGACGTATGTTAGTATTGGGGTTTTGTGAGGGTAATTGTCGATGAAGTGTACAAGAAGAAGATTTCCTGATAGTTTGATTCCAAACCGGGAGACCTATGCTAATGTTGAGAGTAGGGCTTGAGAGACTGGATCATCTCTAGTCAGCAACGAGGTTCCCTCGAAGAGGAATCGCAAATTTGCATAATTTCCATGAATATTCGGATGAAAATCCGCATGCAATAATTCCTCTCCATTTTTAAAATGAATTTAAAATAAACGTGTGGGCTGGTATTGTCCGACGATATTTGTTTGGGCTAGTTATTCTACCAAACCGACTGAATGGCGAAAATTATTTATTTTTTTACAAACTCTCTCTGAGCTACTCGAGGATTTACCTTTGCAATTAAGACGTTCATGACCGCATTTTGGTGCTAACGTAACATATTTCTTGAACCAGCAGTTAGGGAATAGATGGATAGGACAAGGAAACAATTGTTCAGAAATTTGGCCACCAAGATCACCAGATCTGAATAAATGTGATTTCTTTCTCTGGGAGGCTTTAAACGAATTTGTTATTTTACACCGGTTGTATCTGAAGCAGATTTATTGAATCGTATAAATGCAACGCCATAAAAAATGATCCACAGTTATTGCGCAGAGTAGACTTTTTCGGCAGAGGGTAAATTTATGTATTAGAGGAAATGGTTACTGTAGTGCTATTTAACGATATCGGTAGTTCATGCGGTTAAAGTTGAATTTGTTAATGTTTTATTTGTAAAGTTCCTTTTTTTAATATGTTAAAAACAAAATAAAGAATCTAATTAAATGAAATTGCATATTCCTAATACTTTTTTGTATACGCCAAAACATGAAATCTAGCCTACTAGTAAAACTGCATACTTTACTTTTTGTCCGATTCAATTAGTAATGATGTTGTTTCACAAAATCACGATTTTCTCAAACACCGTTATTTTTTCGAAAAATTTGTAAAAGTAAAAAAATTTTTTAAATTAAATTTCCTGTGATACTGGTAAAACTATTTAATAAATCTATATAATTTTAAGGGCGTCTCCCTAGTCCGGACCTTATTGGGCTTCCAACAAATTCATATTTTACCAATTAATTAAACGCAAATCAATATCAAGTTTGGTTATGTTAAGGAATTGCTGAAATATTATTGTTTTTCATAATCTGCAGATGCCAATATCTCTTCAACAGTACATCCCAGAAAAAAATGTTGCATAACAAATCGGCTTATTTTAAAATCCTCTACACGTGCCTGCTCTGTGTCGGCAGTGTTATGAAACACCCTGTATTATAATACAGTCAAAACGTATTACTAAAATATAAAAGTATTTTCCAATAGGTATAGTATTGTTTACATTGATTAAAATTAAAATTAAAATTAAAATATTTTTGTATCATTTTCCACAGAGCATTATGAAAGAATGTCGTTTCTAGCTTCTAAACTATGAGTATCAAAATAAGTTTGATTAATATCAATATCTTACAGAACAGAAATTTTCATTTTATTGTTTTTACTTATCTCTGTATGTGATACTTTTGTATTATGTATTAACATGTACTTATCACACATAATCTGATATGGACATTCTCCACAAGTTAAAATAATGTATAGACAGAATTGCCATATATCACTATTAATGATTATTTAAGAGTTATTAATAGTAACAATTACACATAAGCCTATAATTTTCCGGAGTATTACACTTTAATTGTTTAGTATACTTGGTGCAACAACATTCTATACAAATTCTTGTTCTTAAATATCGTGCACTAACGTTTCATTGTCGTGAAAATACGAATAATCATGCATGAGTGGGTTATATGACTTTTACTCACGTGAGTTGAACTCATGCTAAATTTTCAATGATAATAATGGAATAAAATTCATAAACGATTAGTAAGTAGTTTCTGTGAAGAGATTTTTTTTATATGCTGCTTAAAAAGTTTTAATAATTTTAAATGAAAAAAGTGCATCTTTTCATAACATTAAACTCAATAATTAATACAGTTGCGAAGTTTAATTATTCACGCCTATTTTGTGATAGGCATTTCCAATAATATTAATATAATGCATTGCGAAATGGGATATCGTACTCAAAAGATAATTTTATTCTTCTTTATTTCCTCGCGATGTAGCTTGGATATTGAATACAATAATTTCAAATTTGTTCTAGGACTCTCTAAATCTATACAGAGAATTACCAAAAGAAGTACGCTATGGAATTTACGAAATCTCAAACTTGAATTTCAACCACTACGATTTTCTGTTTGGCAGAGATTCTAAGAAGTTAGTTACAGATAAGCTGTTAGAAGTTCTGAAAAAAGCAACAGGAGAAGAATGATTTTTGTTGTATTTATTTTTTATACTGTAGATAAATAAAACTTTTATTTTTACATAACAATTTGTTTTATTTAGGGCAAGGTAGGGCAAAGCGGTTAAGTCAATTTATTCCTAACACCTCACCAAGTACAAAACTGTGCTTATTTTTTTTAAGAAGCTTACTATTTACTGAAATACGTATGTTATAATATAGCTGCTTTTTTTAATAAAAAAATGTAAATTCCTGATAATTTCCACTTATCCCTTTATAACAGAGAAGAATATAAATTGAAATTAGAAAATGTTTGATATTTTTTAATGTCTGTCCACAATAATAACAGACAGGCACTTAATCCAAATCCTCATATGCTTTTATTTTCTTCAGCGCTCGTTTTTTATATAAAATTATTCAAATTATTAGTACTATTAATTTTTTTTGTAAGCAAAATCTGTTGATCGGAGTCATAGCTTCTAAAAATGTAAATAGGGCAGGAAATTTTCCGTTTTGCCTACCCTTTCCATTTTACCTTATCTCCTACGACCCCATAAAAATAACTACTACTTAGTTACTAGTACTATTACTAAATATTATGTATTTTAAATTTGCTCTTTTGGAAATAGAATTCTACCACATTTTCTACCTACAAAGAAATTTGGAAAAATTACATTTGGCGTACAAAAAAATATTTAAAAAATGTTTTAACAAACATCAAATTGATAGACAGAAAAAACAGCCGCGTTAAACAAAAACATTGAGATTCAGATCATTTAATAATTTGACGGATATTGTTTTTAGAAAGGGAGTTGTGTATGTACCTACAATTTTTTCTTGCTAAAATTAAAGCGCGACAAATCAATTTCAAACATAAATTATTGTAGAAAGTTTAGGTTTTATGCCTCTACCCTATTCATAAAAAATAATATACATAATATGATTCAGATGATATGGAAAGTATAAAATCTTATCTATCTGCATAATTAGATTTTTTTTCAAAATATGTTTTTAAATAAAATATTTTTTCTGTTAGTTTGAATAAATCTGATTTTTTGTAAAATAAATATTTCAAAAATTCTGTTTGCGATTCGTAAGTATGTCCTATAATGTCAAATTAATTCAAATTTTATGAAAAGCTCTTTGGTCTCAGAAAAGGAATAACGATTTGAGAAATTTTTCATTTTTTTTTCTTTTAATACTTTTTTGTCCAACCAATTAGTACCTACAGTCTTTTGAAGTATATATAAAGGATGGACAAATTTCGATGTTTTTGAGAGAGAAATCTCCTATACCTGTTTGATTCCTGAAAGTCAACTAAGAATAATTAGTATTTCCAGCTCGATTTTCTTCAAAAAATATAAAACGACAACTACATCACGATGAAGGTTGAAAAAGTCATTTCATATTTGAAAACTGTTATTATCCGATAATTTTTAATTCGTAAAATGTTTCATAATTCTTATAAAAATGTTAACGGTGAGGTATGCAGAAATGTAAAAAATAAACTGTAAACAACTATTAAGGAAGGAATTTTCAATGTCATATTTATGACATAATACTGTACATTTTAAGATAATATCTCTTTTCAAATAGGTATACATAACTTTTACTTAAGATTTTAAAAATACTCTGATAAAACTTGTGGAAATTCACACGGACTTTTTAAAGGTGAAAAGTAAAAAGTTATTTTTATTTAATCTCTAAACCATTAACTTCAACACGCTGCAAATTCAGTGATCGATAACACATGCATACAGCTTGTTTTTGATATTATAAGTAAATTTTCATTATGCCCAGAGCGCCAGGGACATACTATGCCCAATGGTTAACAACCCAGAATTATTACATAGATGATGATCGCAATCTGCCTGTATCAAAAATAAGTTCCCTGGAGAATTAGCCAACGATATTACCCTCTAGGTTCAACATCGAGTGACTCCTTCACCATTTTTTGTTTTTAATTTTTAATTGAACAGAATCACAATGTTAGAACCATACATATTTTTAAAATAAGGGCTTAGAAAATCTTACTGTCTGCGGATGTAATTTTCACTAACAAAATTTAACAAATACACTTTACACATAACACAAAATAGAAAAACAAAACAGGAATAAGTTAAAGTAAGTTAAAAAAATAATTTAAAAGAAAGAAAACTTTCAAAATATATTTTCAATATGGGCACTTTCCACCACCACTCACTAGGAAGTCTATTCCTTTGTACACGAAAAAGCATTTCTGGGGTATGTCTAATATTATCACAATGGAAATTAAATCTTTATAGCAATTCATCCCTTGTCTGTACTGGGGTTGCTTCCACCGGGAGAACGTGGTGACCATGAATTGGGCCTCCTCTCCCAATCCATTTATTATTAAATACAATGGATAAATAATTTCATACATCAATATTGAAATGGGGAGGAGCCCTATCTTGCACGAACCAAACGTTTCTTCGGGTGTCTAATCGAACATTATCTAATAGTAGTTGCAAAAACTGTAAAAGTCGATTTCCATTCAGACGTTCCTCAAAATTGTATGAACCTATTAAATTATTACCCTTTTTCGTGTACAACCAAATAACATTCGTAGCCTTAGGATGTGTGTGGAGGTGGAAGGTGTCCATATTGAAAATGTATTTTGATAATTTTCTTTCTTTTAAATTATTTTTTTAACTTTAACTTATTCTTGTTTTGTTTTTCTATTTTGTAATATGTGTAAAGTGTGTTTCTCAAATTTTGTTATTAAAAAATTACATTAGCAGGGAGTAAGGCTCTTATTTTAAAAATACATATGCTTCCAACATAGTAATTAAGTCCAATTAAAATTTAAAAACAAAAAATGGTGGAGGCGCCGCTCGACTGTGACATAAAATCACAAGTATTTCCTAAACTGTTAATTTTACCGAGTTTAACCAAGAGAGTATTATCATTGGCAAATTCTTCAGGGAACTTATTTTTGATACAGGCAGATTGCGATCGTCATCGATGCAAAAATTCTGATTAACCATTGGCGTTCTGGGCATAATGAAGTTTCACTTACATCAAAAACAGTTGTAAACATGTGTTATCGATCACCAAATTTGCATCATGCTGAAGTTAATGGTTTAGAGATTGTAAATAAACATAACTTTTTAATTTTCACCTTCGAGGGCCCGTAACTTGTTAACGAAGATCCATATGAAAGAAATTATATGAAGAACTGATATTATTTTGACCTCATCTATCTGTACCCGACTTTTTTGTATCAAGTACCGGGACACCCTGTATAATTATGTAATAAAACATATTGTTTCTAGAAATGTCAAATTATATTTCTTGTTAAAGTTACACTTTAAGTATTGTAAATATACATATTTCGATTTGTAAATTTAATTGAATGGTTTAAATTTGATTGAACAAATTACTCAAAAAGTGTAAAATTACTGCTTAAGGTACTAGTAACTTAATGTAACTTTACCTAACGCTCTAATGTGTAATTTTATATAAAAGTTTTATGAGTGTTGTTTTAAAAAATACAAAGTACTTTAAAAAAATATCGCCTATTTAAAACTAAATACACAAGACAGTGTAAAATGAAATGCTGAAT
Source organism: Anoplophora glabripennis (assembly GCF_000390285.2). NCBI lineage: Eukaryota > Metazoa > Arthropoda > Insecta > Coleoptera > Cerambycidae > Anoplophora > Anoplophora glabripennis. The sequence goes on along the minus strand of NW_019416232.1, from coordinate 422,688 downwards.
CATAAATTCATTAGTTTTTCTTTGAAACTAATTTACGTGTGCGTGATCAAATAAGATCATATCATATTAGATTAAATAATTATTATTTTAAACAACTCATATTTGTGCGAACTTAACAAATTCTCTGTTAAGCTACTTCTTAAAAAAACGTGAGGTAGGTACGCCAGTTCCCATTTTTAAAACTTTAATTTCAAAATTGTTATTAATTATACTTGTTATAATAAACATGATATCTGTACACTAAATCTGTGTAGTTGCGTTTAGTTCAGACTTAATAAATAACCGTAATAAAATTGTAGTGATCAGACCAGATCTAGTCGTATTAAGTGTCTACGTTTTGTTTAAGCGGTGTACCAAAAATAAATAGAAGTGGAAACAAAACTTGCTCGTAAAGTAGTAGTTAACAAAGCGGTTGCACGAATACAGCAAATATTTTTTCTTTTTCTGGTCCTGCATATACTTATTAGTAATAGATATTAAAATTGGATAATTAAACCAAAAATATAAATTCAGAAACTATTACACTAAAACGGAAATGGCAAACTTGATTTCTAGAAAATTACAAATTAACCCAACAACACCAATATACTTTCCCATAGGATTTTGGTGCGCTGAATTCGAAATTCGAACTCATAGGGTTTTTGGGCTTAGGATTTTTGAGTTTGGGATTGAGCGTATTAGCCTCTTTTGCGAGTAAATGTAAGTATTTCCAGATTGATAAAATGCGTAAAATATCGGCCATATTTATCGAATTTTTAGACATTTATTTTAAGTTCATTGCAAAATTTGACGTAATAGAGTATTTTGGAGTTTATATTCACAATCAGCGACACCAAGAACATGTAAGATCCCTACTTCCGGGTGCCGATGAATTTAGGTTTGTAGTGCTGTGTTGTCAGTATATTCAAAAATAGATAAATAAGTCAAATTACTAAATTTCAACATGTGATTTCTCAAAGACGAAAAATGATATCAGGACAATACAAGTGCATTTTAAAGAGTATGTAATACTTTAAGACCTCATTAATGGTTTTAGCAAAAAAATTCACTTATCCACGTAATATATCAAAAATCACGATTTTGGCACATTTAGGTTAGAATATCTCAAAAACCAGAGTCAATTTCAGAAATTTGGACCTGGGATTTGAATTCCACGCACCAAAATCCTTCGGAAAACTATATTCTAGTAGTTTCTGGGTTAGGGGGTCGACCAAATTTTGTCGGCCTGTGTTATCAAGAAAATTTTTGGTCAAAGTGAAATTATCTTTTTCCTGTCTTTTAAATAACAAATTTGTTACTTTAGTTTCCTTCTCCTATTAGATGTATTTTCTTGTTTTCCTTTTCTTCTGCCTTCTTCTTGTTTGTATGGTTTTTGAGTTGCTTTATTTAATATATCGTTAATTATTGTTTGTTTATTTATTAGCTTTATATATTTACAAATAATATTTTTATACTAGTAGTAGATTTGGGCGGCCCTAACCTGGCAATTAAGCCACAAGTGGGTGGGTCCATTGCCTACCCCACAGTTTCTTCAACTATCCACTGTCTGCCTTTGACACTTCTCTAACCAACCTGACGCAATGATAAACGCCAGGATTTTGATCCATGGCAGGACCTTCACCTCATCCCTTTGCCACCCTTTGCTACCAAAGACTGTGTCTTAACCTCCCGAAGGCCGCGCAGTGTTCCAGAAGATGAACAGGGGTATCCTCCCCTTCTCCACATTTTATGCATAAAGGGTCTTCTTCAATTCCTATTAAACTTAAATATCTCGTAAGTTTGATTTGGTTTAGGGCTCTTCGACTAAGGCTCAGCAACCATCTCGACTTGTTATGCCCATAAAGCTAAGGGCCTGCCTACATCCTGTGTTCATCCTCCACTTTTGACCTAATATTTAATATGTCCATTTATTAACGTCTCTTATTGCTGCCTCCTGTGATTCCGAGGATTGGTTCAGGTCCCTGGCCAGGCCCCCTAGATCCAAGACGAGTCAGTTGGTCTACTCTCTCGTTGCCAGGGATACTCATGTGTCCCGAAATCCAGACCAACTCTAACTCTCTCCGTTTGGCCGGTAACTTGGTATGCGAAGCACACCTTTAAATCTTAAATTTTTCATTTCAACTGGACCTGTTTCTGATTTTCCAAAATCCAAAAAAATAAGATTTAGTTTCTTCCTCCAGGCATTAGTTTTTCTTAAATATTAGTTTACGTGTTCGATCTACTTTTACTTAACCTGGGCAAAATTATTTATTTTTCTCATTGTCTCTCACTTTTGTTTCACACCCAGTTATATTTCCTTCGACAATGCATAAAACCGATTTTTTTTTTCAGTTTTGTTTTACCTATTGTAGGAACTTGTATTTCAAGCAAACCAAATAATTACAGAAAATTCAATGTATTACCGACTACACTTCACAACTACCTAAGATTAATTCTGTAAAGTGCACTTAATTGGACAGCAGGACCTGCAATGACTGACTTTTTTGTCACAGTTCAGTGGACCGGAAAACTGACAAAAAATTAACAAAGGCGATTAAAGAGGAGTGCTCCATTAAGATGACTAGCAATAAGTATGTGCTAAATACGAAATAAAGTGATTTATTAGCTATTAATTAAACTAAATAGTATACAAGTACTTATCCCAATTAAGACAAGGAAATACAGTTTTTAATTAAATACAAAGTGCACCGTTACGAGAAACTTTGGCTGTTTGCTTTTGTCAAAATGAACAAAAAAATTACGTTTTTTCCTATAGCGGTTCCTAAAGGCTGTACAATCTTTTGATGATTGATCGAGATTCATAGATTTTGACCAATTACTCAAAAACCATTGATGATGTAAACTCCAAACAGTGCTGTTCCATCATAGTAGTTACAAATTTGAAGTACAGTTTTCCGTACAGCGCATCATTCATCAACAATAGTCCAAAACCCATAACTCATGACAATATTTTAAACATTTTTGACTCTTAAACCCATATGAATATCAGTATAATTTAAAGTTTGCGCAACATCACTTCTACCTGAATTAAAGACAGTATAAAGAATCAATTTATCCATAATTATGTACAAATAATTATGGTTTTTCTCAGTCTATTGGGTATTTTTCCAGATGTGAATAAAGATTAAAGATTTTGCCTTTTGAGGAAATCAATTTAGCTCTATCGTATAGACCTATAATAATTAGTATTGCATTCTCTATATCAGTATGACAATCAAAATGAAAATTTAGATATATTAGTGTGAATTGTTTTCTAATGAAACTTTCTAAATATGGTAAATCATTTTATTTTCTTCGGACATTTTTGAATAGGCAAACATAATTTCATAAAATAGACACTGACTGATCCATTTGGTGTACACGTTTATTTAATTATTTACCCAAATAAACAGAAAAAACTAGAATCATGTTTAAAACAAAATAATTGACTTTTATCTATCACTGCTGACCATATATGTATTATTTTTAAAATTAATAACTTTCTCTTGATTATTGAAATTCCTTGAAATCCCTTACAGTCTTCCAGATTCTTCACTGTTAGTTTTTTTATTCAAATTTTACCTCTTCTATGAGAAAACTGTATTGCACCAAGTTTGGATTTTACATTTTCAATGTTTTTGATTCAGGTTTGATCTTTGATGGATCAAAGAACCCTTTTTCTTCCTTCGACAGGGCTGATTTCGCAAATGCCTAAAGGCCCTGGGATACATACAAATATCCAGATTTAGTAGTAGGATTTTAATCAGCAGCTGTAATAGAGAGATGTAGTCTGAGTCTTCTGGGTTGCACCTCGGACACCTCGGGTGCTGCAACTTTTCAGCCCTTAAGAATAATTTTAGGGAAAAACCGTTATGATTTTTTGAATTTATTTTGATTCGAGCATACTGTCGACTAAGGAAACCAGTTCAAGTAACAAGATTTAAGAGCGTTATCAACATAGTTCCCTTAGATTAGACGCCATTGTTATTGCTGTTATTGATCTTGCTGGATCGTACAGTGAAGAAACCGCTAGAGATGGACTTCGGCAGTGTACGAAAGCTGTGAGAAATATAAAAAATCAGTAGAAAACTGCCAAGACAATCGGTGAAACGCAGCATCTATTGACACAGCTGGCTCAAATCAAAAGCTTTAGCTGTCAATTTAAGTTCTTAAAGAAGACGGGTGCCGGCTGTTCTACCGACCCTAAGAAAACTGCTAAGCATCACGTCCATTGGGATGATTCGGCTAATGCATTTGATGGACGTATTCGAACAGGAGTCATCACAAACCTAAAGCATAAGGACCCCAAGGAGTTCCTCAAGGACAGCTCCGCATTATTCAAGCGACGCATAGCCAACGCGTTGAAATCAGTCAACTCTGTCTGTTTATAAATAAAAATTATTAAAAATGGCAATCTCACTTCTGCTCTAGTTCTTATTTCAGGTAATCAGGTTTTTCATAATATTCCCCTTCATATTAAACCTAGTGTTTCTTTTTTGTCTTTCTAATACCTCCTCCACACATTTTCCTTCTTCTTACGTATCGTCTTCTACTGCTTAACATCATAGTTCAAGACTATTCTGGCCATTATCTTCAAGTTACATTGTCTTCTAATTTGTATGATTCACTCATTTTTGTGATATTTCAATATTCGTCACGCATGGTTTTATCCAGTCGAAAACTAATATTATTAATACACAAAAATAATTTGATATAATACCAGAAATCATAATTATAGGCCCATTAGTAGAGCAGTTTCAAATGGCAATCGATTTCAGCAAGCATATTTCTTTTCAAGCGACCCCAATTTGAAAATATACATTCTAAATGTTGAAAACTCTTGCAAATTGCTCTACAAACTGGTTATAAAAAATTTAAAGACATATTCAAATAATATTCGTATAGTGAAGGGTAATTATAGTATCTGTCACGTTTGTAGATAACATCTTAAAATTTTCAAATTTCTAACAATTTTTTTATAAATATTAACAAAGTCCTATACATGTGACCGCGGATGGAGTTCAAAAGTGGAAAAAAATTTTATTTTTCATTTTATGAAATGTCACGCTTGTTAAAAAGTTCTGCTTATATTATTCAAATTCACAACAATATAGTTTTAAGTGACCCAACATATAGAGGATTAAGAAATTAAACATAGTAATAATTTTATCCTCAGAACTCAATAATACAAGTACACTAGGCCTAATTAAGAAACATATAAATAGCTAACATTTAACTTGTACCTACAGGGTGTCCCCAGATCATTTGAATCGTTGGTGTTAAGTCGGAAATTTTTGAGCAGAAATTCGACAGTTTTGGAAATGAATCTTCTTGGTTAAAAAATAATGTGTAACATATTTTGAATTATGAAAAATTATTTTCTGTTTTTGTAAAGTGCCTTTTTCATATAAGATAAAAAGAAAAATTGATTAAGAAAAGTTTTTCAGATTTAAAATTTTTATTTTCAAATCCTGTGTAGGTAAGGTATAACATACTACATGTATGTGATATCTTAAATAGCATTTCTATTCAATGCACTTCATAAAGCATTACTTTGTACCTACTGGCAAAGAGCGACCTACCAATTTCGAAATATGTCTATGTATGGTAACGCTGCTGACGAATCATTTCAGCTATTTACTAGATATTTGGGTTGTAATCCAATCTGTTGAAAATTGGTTGTAGCTTTTCATTTTAGTGGTTTTAGTGATTTTTCAAACTAAAAATATCAAAGTATATCGATTATCTCAATTAGGTATATGCACATTTATTTATTTATTTATTTATTATTGATACACCCTAAAAGGCCTGGCTTCCTAATTACATTATACATACATTCTTATTGTGAATAACAGTTACAACTACATAGAACATATGTTTTTTTTTGCATCTGATTAGATCTACTTAATTTTTCGAATGTAAAAATTTGCTACAAATTTATTATACAGAACCATTTCCCAAAATGCCAAAATTTTAACTTGAAATTTTTTTGATGTTGATGCCTACGATTAAGAGTTAATCCGCTTTAAGTACTTTAACTCCTTGTTTTAACTTGCCTTAACACGTTTACCTTACTTCTACCTTAATCTTACACACATTTAAAACAAGGGATATTTTTTTAAAGACGTTAATATTGGTCAGGAATATCCAGATTTATTGTACTTAACTTAAAGTCTAATGTTCACCAACTGGTGACTAATAGATTGTCTAAATTTTATTACCGTACTACTACAGGTTCACTCATGGACTTTACTTACAATTAGACTTAGAAATTCTTAAACAGTTTCTTCTGAAGATGAGAGTGATGTGTCACTCGAAATGTCAAGAAGCCTGAACCGACGACGTGGAAACCAACCCGAAAATTGTTCAGCCATCTCCAATCTTTTGCCCAGTTACATTTATTGTTTGCGTATAGTAATAAATACTACTTATCTTTCTCTATTTCTAAGGTATTGTCTTCCAAGGTAACAATAGTAACATTATGTATCGGAAGTATATCGCTAGTATCGTTGAGTGAAAATTAGTATCTCACTCAACGCTAACAAGCAGCACGTACAAGACTAGGCCCAGTACGTTACCTTGAGGCACATCAGCTTTTATGTTTTTGAGTTGTCTTGTTTAGCTCTTAATTGCCTGTAAGATATGTTCTCGCTGTTTGGTACCAGACTGGCTTCCACTGGGCTGTTGTTTTGCTATGCATTTGCAAGAATAATAAACTAGGTATGATTGATTTGTCCGCGAACTTGATTTGTTCCTTTACTTGAGCAATTTTTGCATTTTTCAATTGATTTTTTCATTTCTTGTTTTAATTATTTTGCTTGGTAATAATTTCTTCTAATATAATTTCTCACAGATCAGTTACATGAAACAGCCATTTCTTCAAATCAGGGATGAAAATACTATTCCACTTCGTGAATTAAAAATACGATGTCGGCATTTAATTTGACGGAGTGAAATGTCACTTTTAATTCACCAAAAGTACTTTTAACTCCTGAAACAAAGAGAAAGATGCAGTTATTATTCAGACTAAGATAATCTGGTAGCTGTTAGAAATTTTCAGTATATAAAAATTGGAGGTAATAGTTAATTTGTTTCTTTAACTCCGATATTCATACGATATATCATAAAAATATGAACCTTCTGTAACACATTTTCGATCTTGTAATAAATTTTTAGATAGATATACCTATGTAGCTATTATTAAATTGTATACTTAAAAAATATAGCGATAGAACATGACATATAACTTTGAAGTATATCTACTTGTATATTCACATTTCGAATACTAAAACTTGAAAGAGCCGATATTTTTGATTTGGCTACTCTGTATAATTTGCACACATATATCACATACTTGTTTGCCGCCATTATCTAAAACTGAAATGGAAAGGAACTGGGGAATGACAAAAAATTACGCGTGGCTATGTCTAAGTAAATTGCCTGCTGGAAAGTAAATTTCAGTGACAATCCTTGACCCATCTATTTATTCAAAAAGCGACCCCTAATTGTATGAATACAAAATAAACATCTGATCAAATCTTCTGAATTCAGGCCTAAATCTAAACTGGAACTGCATTTTTTAAGCATTCAGTATGAGTCCTTGTTATACATTTAATAATATTACTAGACAGCAGTCAAGGTCTTTCAGCGTGTTATAAACGAACTTCTAAATGTCCATAGACAAAATATGAGCGATAATTGATACAGTAACATGAAAACGTTTTCGGTTTCACTGGTTATCTTCTGTGTTTTCTGTACAGTGCTCGGGCAGGAGAACAATGTGTGCCCCACATTTAAGGATTACTACACTATTAAAAACAACTCCAATTGTTGGTACGATCTGGCGGCAGAGTACAATGTGGTAAGTTGATTTTTGTTACGGCAAACAGTTGCTCGAAAATGGTCATTAAATGCCTAAATTGTAGTTCAGTGGTGTAAAATGTAAATATCAAAGTATGACATATATTCATCATCGTTTCTTAATTATTTCAATAGTTGTCATAATTTAATTATTTACTCGATGGAAAAGAATCAAAATTTGTTATTATAATAATTGTCAAAATCAACACAAAAAGTTTAAATGAACTAAAGATCAATTCTCACACTTACATGTAGCTTTTAAATAATCAGTTGCGGTATGAATTCTTATGACAATGTTTTTTCAAAAGAAGTTCCTTTGAATATGTCCCTAAAAAAACTACAATTATTTAAATTGCACTTTTTAAATCATTTTTTTATTATTTACTAAGTACGCATTTCAAAATTTTCTTAAATTTTTATGACATAAAATTTATATGAAGGGTAAATCAAAATTTCATAAAAGTTTCTTCAGACCAATACAATGCAATTAACTAAATACATATTTAGTACCATAATACTAATAAAAGATTTGTTTTTGTTCAATTTCAATTCAATTCAATTTTTTAACTGTATGTATACTATTATGTTCTGTCTTATACACTCTTACATGTTTCTCTATAATTATTTTATATTAATATGATGTAGTTAATGGAATAATTTCCTGGTTTTGACATGTGTAAATACTTTATGTAATAACACTAATAGTTATAAATAGTCATAAAATAATCCAATGTTCTGTTTTCTTTTTCTGACAAACAAGTTAAGAAAACTATCCCTTCTATTATTTACTGTAAAAAAGTTATACTTTTTGCATATCGCTAAAATACATAGTTCCTAAGAAAACGGATTTCAATTTTTGTGCTGCAGTTATCAGTTGCGGACAATCGACTATTTGGGAATAATCTAATTCTAATATAAGTAAACTTCACTTAATATTGACTGGTACGAAAACAATAGTTGAAGATAGCAGTGGATTGCAAGGGAAACAGCCGAACGCCCACAGGCGTGCACGCCATCCCACGACTAGGGCAAACGTCTACAATCAGTCAAAAATAATAATTACTACGCGCACGTTACTAATATTGACATTGGGATGAAACTCACAAGGACAAGTTATGGCATAAACTAAAATCATTTATAGACCTACAAAAGGCAAATAAATGCATCAGAATAATTTAACAATATAATAATTTAATAAGTTCAGTTACAAAACGTAGGGTCAGAATACAACAATTAGGAGGTATATTATACAGATAAGGGATTTCAGTGCACATTAAAATTAGTTCCAAGACCTCCGGTGGATAGAACCCTTAGATAAAAAAGCAGTTCAAAAATTTCGTTGATAAAGCTAGAATGAAAGCCATATAGAAGGGTAACAAATATACAGTTTGATCACAAACAGTGACCAAAAATGAAACCTCGTATTCTTTGGTAAGTTTTAAGGGAAGTCTTTCGTATAGTTTTTATCTAGGACGCTTCATTAAAAAGATACAGGGTGTTAAACTTAAGAAAATGTTTTTAAATTTTTTAAATAATTCAAAAACTAGTAAGTGAAATAATTTGAAATTGGGCACATGTATGTATGTACACATTGTCCAAAATTTCGGGCCTTTTCCTAAAATTTAGATGCTCCAGTGGCGGAGACACAGGATATCGGTGTAATATTTTTCTAAATAGAATAGTACGCTACTGCTTTACGGTAACAATCATTATATTTTCGGATTCGTCTTTATTACTACACTCTTACATTTTTCGAAAAAATCCAGATTTTCGAGTAAAACTTAAAAAACGAACTGAAAACACTTTTACTTAAATGACATGACAAACACTAATCATTCGGTTATTTATTCGAATTAATAAATTAATAACATTAGTCATCATTTTAATGATTTTTTATTTGAGTAAATGCTCAAAAATACATCCATTTCCACGAAAACAGGCCCGACATCTTTTTAGTAAGGAAAACGTAATTTGTTCGAATATCGAAGTGTGATTTCAGTTCTTTTTTAAGTTCAGTTCTTTCTTTAAAATGACTTTTAAAGAAAGAAACTGCTGACATTTTTTCACGAATTTAAAAAAAAATGTTTTTCTACGACCTTCTGGAGCCGAGATAATTTGTTTATTTAAAAAAAAAGTTGAGGACGCAATTAACATTTTACAGCGAGTAACTTATATTTTTTATTATTAATGAATTATTAATTAATTATTAATGAATGAATGAATGAATGATTAATGAAGCAAACAAATTAAGTAACTATAATATTCGTGTTTAGCTGCCCCAGATTAAGTATAAAAGAATTTTTGTACGTGGTCCAAAAGCCGAGATATAAAAAATTTTGCAAACGCGAGCCATTTATAGGTTCTGCACGTCATCAGTTTTCAGAGCGAGCGCGCGCCGCTTCCCCCTACTTCTACGTCCGGTCCAGCTGACGCACTCGGCGCTTGCACGCTTTTGAAAATATAAGTATTGAATATTAACCTCCATCAAGCGCATCGCTGTAAAATGTTAATTGCGTCGTCAAAATTTTTTTAAAATAAAAAAATTATCTCGGCTCCATGCAGAAGGTCGTAGAAATTGTTTTTTTTTTTAAATTCGTGCAAAAATGTCAGCAGTTTCTATCTTTAAAAGTCATTTTCATAAAATAAAAATTAAAATAGTTATTTGAAAAAAACGTACCCAAAAAAAGTGCAACTTTTTCAGTCATTTTTTTATCCTTAAAATTAATAAAATAGTCAACATTTTTTAACAGCATGATAATATGACTCTTTACGAAGAAAATAAACCGAAAATCGTTATTGTAGGGCTATCGGCTGAGAAGATCTAGCCAATTTTCGAGAGCGCCTTTTTTTCAAAAAATCGATATATCTCGAAAAATAATTAATATTTTTAAATTTTTCAAAAATGTACTTTTTTGGCTTGTCGCGGGCTATGCTTGCAGTAAATAGTAAATATGGGAACGTAGATATAAACGAGTTATAGAAGAAGAGAAAAAATAAGATTTTTAACGGTTTTTTCGATATATCTCGAAAAGTAACAAAGCAATCGATACTTACAAAAAATCAGTCGATAGATCTTTTTAAAATTTACAACTTAAACTCCTTTAAAATTTTTCAATCGGTGCTATATTTTTTTAGTTATTTTAGAAAAACCGCAACTTTGCGATTTTTTTTAACCATGTTCGCCATTTTGGACCGAGTTTAAAGAACAAGAAACTCAATTTAAAATTTAATTTTCTATACGTCATATTTTGTTTGTCCAGGTAATAATTTCTGTAAGCATTTCTCTATAATGCTTGGACTATATAGGATAACAATAAATACTCCCATATTCAGAAAATAGTGGTATAAACTAAAATAATAAAATCGTCACATTTTCTTATCATTTTGTAGACAATTGTTACGTTATTTTTTACTCATGGTATTATTTCTGATCATCGTTTAATTAATACTTGTGCATCAAATTTTAATTTGTAATATATTTGGGGTATTATGTTTCTAATCTAATTTTAAATTATTACTGTAACTTCTATACATTCTATAGTGTAATCATTATTAGTATAGTTTATACTTAAAGCGTTCAATTAAGTTTTTACCTATTCTATTGTTTCGAGTAATGCTAACGTTTATGCATGTAATTAAAGGTATTGTTAAAAAGAAGTTAAGATTAGTACCAGTTTCACTCTTTAATCATGTGGTTGGCCAATAGGCAGAAAAATAATAACCACTTTTCACATTTTATATTCATTAGAGATGCAATAAAATGATCCACCACCAACATAAACAACGAATGACTATTGACCATAACCTTATTTTATAAACAAATAATACTTGAAAATTCAGTGTAGGTAACCTCTTTTATATTTAGAGCTATTCTGCTGCTAACAGTGAGAGGATTTAAATCGTACACAAATGGTTGGAACTTTATATAGGGTGTTTTTAAGTTAATGTCATAACCTAAGGAGGCTGTTGCTTGGCTCATCTTATACCAAAAAGCCTTAGTGAACCATGGGTTTAGAACCACCGGTTTTCAAGATACACATTGTTGAATTTAAAAATATATACTTATTAATTCAAATATAGCTGAAGATGCTTGACGTAGATTGATGAAACCTTAGTTTATCTAGTTAAAGGTAAAAATTCATTGAACTGATATACGAACCTCTCAATCAGTGTCGGAGATACAAAAAATCATGGTCTTTAAGAATTTCAAAATTTCAAAAACACTAAATATTTTATAAATTATAGTTATGTGTTTTAAATAGCATTTTATCCACGCAAGAATGTTTAAACGGGAGAACGAGTGTTTAATATTCTTAAGTAGATAAAGGCAATTAAAACACGAATGCAATACAACGTTTTATCCATAATCACATCACAATCATATTTGTGGAGTTAGAATTATTAAAATTTAAAAAAAATATTCGCACGACTTGATATTTCTTACTAATACTCAATAAAACGTGGTAGGTTTTGTTATATCAACTGTTCACTATGGTACGTTGTTTATTATCAATTATTTAATAAACAGTTATATCTGAATTTGGTAAAAATGCAAGAAAGTAATTGTGTTCCTGTGGCTGTTTTTGAAGAAGCTCAAGAAGCAATTTTCCATTTATTACCCGCGAAATCCAGGGAACATTACGAAAAAGTGTTAGTTGAATTTAACAAATGAAGGGAAATACGGAGAGTAATGACAATAAATGAAGAAGTCATGCTATCGTATTTTTTAAATTTGAAGAAAAAATATGCAATTTCATCTATGTGGTCATTTGATGTTGAACTATATACTATAAAGGTCTACAAATATATAGATATTAGAAAATATAACAAGCTTACTGCCTATTTGAAGAGCGAATCGAGAGGATACAAAGCATATATTGGAAAAAGGCCATATTGAAAAATTTTTGACTGGGGCTTCCGATAAAGAATGATTAAGGTAATACTTGTTTCGATACCTGACACCATGACTGGCATTTCAAGAAAATTTACAATTATAGAAGAAGGATTTTGCGTGAATGCTGTTGAAATATGTAGAAAATATATTTCTCTGCGCCCAATTCGCCTAACACAAGACACATTCTTTTTACGATACATCAATCAAAAATATACTTCTTAGTCTGTTGGAATCAACACACTGGCGAAGGTACCCTCAATAGTTGCTTCATTCCTGAATATCGCAAATCATCCAGAAGCATATACTGACCATTGTATGAGGCGCACTTCAACAACTTTATTGGCCAATAAAGGTGCTGTTCTTACAATCATCAAACGGCATGGTGGATGGAAGAGCTCCTCTGTAGCAGAAAATTATATTGAGGAGTCTAACCAACATTTAACAAACTTGATCTTGCAAGGAAAATCCAAAATCCAAGGAAAATATAACTGTTCCTTACAAGAAGAGACATCCGTAACTTGTGCAAATTCTTCACAAACTTCGGCAGATGTTATGCTTTCGGAAAGTGATGACAACAATACTACAAGAGTTGTTATTAACGGAAAGGAAGTTAAATACAAAAAACGAAATGTCTATTACTATAAATGTAAATGTTAATGTTAATAAGTAAATAAACTAAATTTGATTTATTATAGGTTTATTATTTTTTCATCATTCTACTAGTGAAATAAAGTTACTTTATTCCATTAGTGTAAAAAGTATCACTGTAGACGATTCATATGAGTGGATAAAAGTTCGATTATAAGGTGATTGTGGATAAAATTAAATGTTCAAAATAAGCATCAGATTACAAATTTTAACCTTATACGTTTGTTGTGAAATTAATAATTTTAGTGCTGATTTAGATTTATTTAGTTACGATAAGTTCGCTTTAAAGAAAATCATTTTAAAATTATTTATCTTAAGAATGGGAATAGGAATTAATATTAATATTATTATTATTAATTATTATATATATTAAATGCCCTCGTTTAATTTTCAAAACACTAAGTAGCATTAAAATTCCAAATTTTAAATAAATAAATTAAGTATGTAAGAAAATATATAAATAAATTCTGCCCTCCTTAGTAACAGCATATCCCAGTATCTCCGCTACTGATTGACAGATTTGTGTACCAGTTTCTAGGACAAACAAAAAATCAAAATGAAAACTCTTCGGGGATACTTGAATTAACGTGACCTTTTTTAACTTCAACAAACTTACCTCGAAAGCCAGTGGCTTTAAATTAATAATTAATTAATTTTTAGCTTAAATAAGTAATGTAAGAAACAAAGGAACACGGCCCTTAGTTTATAAAATACATTTAGAAAACACCAGGTAGTATTCACAAGAAAATATATTTATTACCTACTAAAAATCTTATTGTTGAATGTTAAAGTTGTTATAACTTAAATACAATCAAAAAGATATAGGTTCGTTAATATTCGACAATTGAATGGTAAATAAAAAAATGTTGCGGTTTGATAGGGTAATTAAAAAACATTAAATAAAGTATTTATTAAATCCTATCTATTAATCTATTTAACTATTTGAAGGCAAAATTACGACAAAATTCCCACTTTCATGGTATTCAAAGATCCGTGTTTGTCAACAACGTTCACTGCCATCTAACACTATGAGTATTACATAATTTTTATTTTACTCTTGATTTAAATATGTTTTTTAGAAATACTATCGTCTATTGCTTTATTTCAAATTAAACGTTCTGTGAAAAAAAAACATAACCTTTTCAAAATTCTACTTTCGCTATGTTCCATACTTCTCTTTTAAATATTTTTCTACATGAAGAAAATTCATAAGGAATTCAAGGCGGTGTCTAAATAAAAGAGACACTTTAAAACAATTAACACATTAAATTCTAATCTAAGGTGTAACAGCATTAGTAATCGTGCAGAACGAATGAAAACCGTCGAATTACAAAACCAATTCAACTCGTGGTAAATATTAACCTCCCATTAAAAACAAAAGGAGACTTAATTTCCATTTAAACCTTTTAATAAATTCTTCGTAAAAAATTCATTGCACAAAAAGCAGTTACAAAAAAGATTCATTTATTTTTCTTATACGAGGTCTGTTCAGAAAATAATCGAACTTTTTTAATGGAGATATTTAGTGATATGCGGTTGGCAACATTGCGTTGTGCATAACCTCCTCTGCAACCACATGTTCTTGGATTATTGATATCTCATTTAGTTTTAGTGATACTGTTATTTGAGTGCAACGTGTTTAAATATTTGTGACGAGTTTTGAAATGTGCGATTTTCTGGATCAACGATGCAACGTAACATTTTGCATGAAACTGGGGAAAACTTTCACGGAAACATTTCAACTTTTGAAACAAACTTACGGAAATGATGCTTAGGTCGTACGAAATGCTACGAATGGTTTTCATGATTTAAAAATGTTCGTCAGTCAATTGAAAATATTCCTCGACCAGGAAGGCCTTCGACTACAACTGACAACTCCCACGTTGAGAAAGTCAAAGATATGATTACTGTCCTCCTTCGCCCTTCTTACCCACCAGACCTAACTTCTCGCGATTTTTTCTTACTTCTGAAATTAAAATTAGTGCTGAAAGGACGCCGTTTTCAGGCTTCCTATGACACCAAAGCAAATTCGTCATATACTTTAAACGCTATTTCAAATGAAGCTATCCAGAACTGCTTGCCCAAATAAAAACACCGCTAAGAAAAATGTGTGAAAAGAGGAGAGGGGTACTTTGAAGGAGACGAGGGCCAATAATGTATAAAATTAATAAAAAAAGTTTTAAAAAATAAAGTTTGGTTATTTTCTGATCAAACCTCATATATAGACATACATTTCTTGGTTTTCCTGTTAATATATAAATTTCATATATTTTCCTTGTCTAGACTGATATCTTGTGGAATAAAAATCATTTGCCAATAATTTTCAAGCTTCAACGATGGCGACATAAGATGAGATAGTGCAAGAATTTTCTCCATCTCTATAATAATTTTACTCGAAAAATCGCTTTTCTTCAGAGTATACATTAAAAAAAAATTGACGGTATTGTTTAAGCACTGGGAGCAATATTCATTTGCTATGAACCATCCATCTGTTGCCCAAAGCTTGTATCCAAAAAAAAATATTTTCCTCGCTATATTCTTGATTTATTTCCCTTACATGAAAACGACAATTATAAACATGTCAACGGGCATAAGATTACTTATCTACAATATTATTGAGGCACACTTCTCTTTTAGGTTTCTTAGATATTCGCATGCCTATTTTGAACTATATGTATGTAACATTTATAACGTGATATAATAACCATTTGACTCTACTTAGAAAAAAACAAAGGTCAGATCGTTTACATGAAAGACTAAATTCGGATTTTCTCCTTTCATTATATGAAACAACTTGCTTTGTCCTTGACCCATGCTTGATTCTATTATGTTTTACTGCAGACTATTTCAATCTTTCAAGTGATTTTAACAAAATATTCATGTTAAAATAAAAACGACTTTAGTAAGACTTCACGACTCCATAATTTCATCAACAAAACTGAAAACGAATAGATAGATTAGTATAAAAAGGATACAAAAGAATTTATTCTAATGGAAAGCTCTCCAAAAACTATATGGGTGTTGGATAAAACATGTGCGCATCTGTAGCTTAGTTTTTAGTTGTAATCTTGATCTTTGCTGTGATCTAATTTTAAGGATCATCTGAAAATTGTCATACTCTGTTTCTCTATAGTTAGAATAAGTGAAGTGATAAATATTTTTGCAAGCCAGTCGATATCTTCTTCACATTTTCTAAGTATCAGGCAGAGGTATTAAACAGCTGTAGTACATGATTAGATGAATAATAATAATATAGTACAACAAAGGACTTTTTTCTTTTATTAGGTAGTATGCGAGGTGCTTTTCCTATTACCTTCCACTCTCACCTAAACAAACATAAAATATTTACTTAATCAAATATTAAGAACATTAGTATTTTGGTTAAACTGATAAATCTTTCTTAATTGAAAACTAAATTGTAAGATTCAAATGCTACAGTTGTTTAGTAATAGTTATATTCAAATAATGTTTCAAATACCATCAAGTTTTATTTTTTTTTAGCCGGAAACTATCAAACGCCATGGATATCCTGTGTTAGAGTACAAAGTACAGACACCTGATGGTTACATCTTAACAATGTTCAGAATACCGAGAGACGATACGAAAAATCCTAAAGCAAAATATCATCCAGTATACTTGCAGCATGGATTGGTAGCAACATGTGCCAATTTTGTTGGATTAGGCAAAAATTCTTTAGGTAAGAAACAAGTTAGTTGTAGAAACTTTATTTTAACATTTTGACTAGTTTGATCCTACATCTGTTTTCTGAAAAAAGTGTCCAAATTTTATCTTGGAGTATTTGAAGTGATCGCAAATGGGTACAAATGTTAGAATTTAGAAGTTATTGCAAAAGAAAGTAATAACACAGACCATAGTTAACATTCTCAGAACTAATAAAAAAATTGTGACCTTCTATATCACGAAACATTAATTAAATATTGATTGCAGACATTCAATTTTCCGCCTTCATATACTCGGTGTACTCAGGAATACTTAAGATTACAGTGACTTGCGGTTGCAAATTCCATTTTTTTTTATATTATTACTCAAATGGTTTCCTGTTACCTGTTTTTATTAATCAAAGGCACATAGGTACACAACACAACAGTAATTTAAAAAAGTTGTGATAGGTAAAGCATTTATTGAATAGAACAACGACCTGTAACACAAATCCTTAAATTTTAAGGGAATTTTCATAAATATACAAGAGCATTCAATATTTGGTGACATATTTCAATTAGAGGTAAAATAATACATAATTTTTCCGTCATCATTCTATATTTTTTTATTGATTTACAGGCAGTTGTCAATGATTTATATTTCTTCCTTACCAATCTTTAGATAGGCATGTTAAAGTCACTAAAAAAATCTGTTCTCTCTTACTAGAATTTTGGAATTGCTTAGGATTGCTTATTTAATGTACTATATCAACATTATGTTCCCTAACTGTTGATACTTAGAATCAAAGAAAAGAGGGAATATATTGACAACTTGTGTACATAAATACAAGAATGTGTTGATAAGATAGGTCGCTGTTAATAAAATACAGTGATAATCCCTTCTATAGCATCTCAAAATGATAGGGGTAACCTTTCTCAAAATCTGCTGCAAGAGCGACATACTTTAAGACTCATGTAAATATATAAACTCTCCTGTATATGTTGTAGAGTATATACAGGGTGTCCGGAAAGGTCATGTCAAAAATGAAGGGGTGTACAGTGGAGCTCAAAATAGTTGTAGTACCCACTACATAAAATTTTTTCCCTGTCGGGCTTCGTTGTGGAGTTATTCGCCTTCAAAGAAAGAAGTTTGAAAAGTCGTTCCCATAGGAAATTTTTTTTATGAACTACAACTATTTTGAGCTCCCCTGTATACCCCTTCATTTTTCACATGACTTTCCGGGCACCCTGTATATTAGACGACAGGAAGACGCATTAGCATGAGGTTAAAGGCAGGCTAGTATTACCTAAAAGTAACAACGAAGATAAATCAACAAACACAAACTGCAGAGCTCTTAAAATACTTGGAAATTGAACCATTATTTTTTTACTATAGGTAATACCTATATTTTTATTGCAATAACTCAACTTAAGAAAAGTACTACTTTTACGATCTCATCATCCTACTAAATCTTTGTCTTTCTTTGAGAGTCTAATCAGATGATAATCAGGAATCAACAGATTAAGATAGTGCTACAAAATTTAAAATATCAATATTCTGTTTCATGAAGATGAAGGCCGACTTCAAATAAAAGTCCCATTTCCATTTGCAATTTAATATTATATATTGATCTAGACATTATTATGTGTTAAATGTTAATTAGTATTGATATAAACTTCAAGTACAGGCGATGAAGAATATCAGACTTTAAGTTGAAATTTTAGTAATATGAACTCACTTTTACATATTTTAAACTTTAAATCTCATACGGTTTTTATTGAAATCCTTTCAAAACTGCTTTGTTTGGAAAAATCCTTTTTTCTGAGAGTGCTTCGAAATAGACGTAAGAACTGCAACAATGTGCAAATAGAGATGTGAAAATTTAAATTTCAACTTCTTAGTTCAATGTGTACAACTATTAAACCATGTCAAAGGATCAATAATGTCAAAATAGAGTGTGTCTTGAGAGCTTGAGATACTTGACATCTTCCTGCCATGAGATATTATTAATCTGCTGTTACTTTTTGAAATACCTTAGTATAGATCCGTAAATGTTCTCCATATTACAGCCCAGGTTCTTGGTTACCTTAGATTACAAAGAGTTTTTATACTTCTCACTCTTGTAAAATGAAGTGAAATATTAGTATCAAGTTTCCTTTGAAAGGTCACATCTCGTATAACCATCATGTTACATAATAATCAATAATTTATGGCGCTACTGTATAAAGTAAAAAAAAAGCATGTAATCCCTGAAATCCCCAAAGACTCAAGAAATAAAATATTACTAGAAATCATAAATAAAAAATTTTACTACTATCTGTAGATCTAGCATGAACCACTAATATACTAATATATTTTGTGATTCAGCTTTTGTCCTGGCGGATGCCGGATATGATGTTTGGCTAGGAAATTACAGAGGAAATTCATATTCACAGGAACATGTGAATCTAACTGTCTACGACGAAGCTTACTGGGATCATAGGTATGAAATATAAATTTATTGTTAACATTGTCACAAAAAAAAACTTACTGCTATAAGGTGTTCCATAATAATTACAAGAAAGTATCAGTAATCAGTAGTTAAAAAATCATTAACTTCATGAGGTTAATAATATTTCTTACAAGTTATAACGACTGTGGTATTAATGTATTTATTTTAAATTTAGTATGGACGAAGTAGCCTTACTGGACTTACCATCAACTTTTCGGACAATTTTGAAACACACAGGTCACGATAGCAAAATTATTTTCATTGGACATTCACTGGGAACCTCTATAGCGTTAATGTATGGAGCAGAATTCCCTGAAGAAGCAAGAAATATAATTCACCTGTTTGTACTTATGTCTCCTGCATACACGTTGTCAAACATGATTTCCCCATACAGACTAGCAGCGCCCTATGGAGATTTCATTCTTGTAAGTATATCAATTGATTAACAAAATTATACATTAACGCAAAAAAAGTGTATTTTTACACACGCATCTTTTTTAAAAAGGTTTCTTATAAAACCTACCTGAAGAAAGCCCCTTATCACGAAAGAAAACTATAGAATTATTAACATCATGAACTTTGCTGTCATTAGACTAGCAGCTAGTGTAATGAGAGCAAAATTCATAATTAACTAGTCACCAGTTAATTCAATATCAAATTGAGATTTGCTAGACATATACGTATGTATATATGATAAATTTAGAAGAAAGTAATTCAAATACTTTGAGACGCAAGATGATAAGTGCAAATTTATTTAAAAGTATTATTTTCGCCCTTAGACAGACAGCCTTGTATTTCTTGGTGCACTTTCTCATATAGCCTCAGTAGCGGCTCTGATTCCTCGCATTTTGGGCTAGTAGTTGAAATGGTGTTCATTGGTGTTTTTATTAATTATTCCATGGTCATTACTTCCGCATGTCCACATTCATTAGCTGTCTGTAGATATATTTCTAGCAGATTGCCACTTGGAGGTGTAGAAGCATTTTGAAGTTTTGTGGAATGTTTTTGTGATTGCCTATTTCTTTGCAACTTCTCCATCAATTTATCGTAAGAGGTTTTAAAAGTAGAAGAAGCCGACCTTACCAATTACCAATCCAAGCAAAGAAAGTGCTGGCAATATTTTGCAATTTACTGATAACGTAGAGCTAGTAGAAGATAATTTTGTGGTATATTACGATGAATATGGCCGCACCAACAACATCAAGCATTTCACTTGGAAGAACAAGAACAAAATCTAAGTGCAAGTGGTAAATTATGGTGCTAGAATAATCTCTATGAAAATGCCTGACAGAAAAGGTAACATTGACGACATAATTCTTGGATTCGATAATATAGCTTTTACCATAAACAACGAATAATATTGGCTTATGTCTAATTATGGACCACACCATGTTGGATGGATAGGTCTGGACCAATTTGTGTGGACTACTTTTTATGATAAAAGAGTAATCATAAATTGTTAGTCCCCATATGAGGAAAGGGTACACTGGGGATCTATTAATAAGAATAATTCTTGAGCTGTCAGCAAAAAATGAGTTCATCATAAGGATGGAAGAACAATGCACCCTACCTACCATTGTGAACATCTTTAATCTAACTTATTTTCACTTGAGCGGTCACCACACAGCGTCTTGAATGAGATATACATTTTCACATTAAACTACAACTGTTTCACACCATATATGGATGGTATTCCAACTAGGGTGATTATGAATGTAGTTCACAGTGGATACGACTTCCAAATACCCAGAGTGCTCGAGAGAGTGATGAGAACTGTTCCTAAAGATGGATTTAATCAAAATCTTACTGTAAATAGAGGTATGGACCAAGATGATTGTTCCGTTGCTAGAGTCCTTCATCCTCCAAACGGTAGAATGCTAGAAATATATAGAACAGTGCTCATCTATAGCTAGCTAATGAATTTGGACATGCGGAAGTAATGACCATGGAACAACTAATAAAAACCACACATGAATGAGTAGCGACTGAGGCTATATGAGAAAGTGCACCAAGAAATACAAGACGCTTTGTCTAAGGATGAAAAGAATACTTTTAAAGACATATATGATTTGATAAAAAAGATTAAGGAATTCGATAAGAGCAATATTTGTTTCAATAGACTCCGTTTTAGCAAACGTGGTTAGACTAAATTGAAACATCTTTGTAGAAAATGTGCTCTCAGATTGCCTGAGCCATTAAAATGTGGGTAATAAGTTTATATGTATCATTATTTGTTAAACGTAGATAGTGAAATATTTCTCATAAATGAATGTTAATTAATTCACTACCGTCCTACTATTGCTGTTATCGAATAAATCTAGACATAATTTTAACAAAAACTGCGTCTGAACCGGGTTATTTTGTACCTTGACTTGAGGAAAAATTAAAGAACTAGTTTTCTATTATATTACATTAATATGAAAATTTAAACCAGAAAATATGTCAAGGATATGCTGTAGATATTTTAGAATTAGTGTTATTCACAATTAGTACATTTTCTTATATTATAAATGCATATTGCGCTAACGCTAAAAGAAATTAAGTGCAGGTACTCCCACATAGTTTTTCTCGCCGTTATTTGCAATAATTGTATCTTTCACTTTTAGGGTTGTAGGAAGCAAGAAAGAGAACTAGTTTTTCATGAAACTTTTAGATAATTAAGTACTACTCCGCTTCATATATGTTGCTTCGTTTAGTGGCCAGAGAATATCAAATTTGGCATTTTTTTATTTTTTAAAACGAGCCCATTAAAATTTTATTGAAATTTGATACACTAACACGTCCATATGAAATGTCACTTTATGACATAGTGAACGAAGTAATTGGATTAACTGTGAAAAATTCCTTGAAATAACCTGTTTATAATTTTCCGCGGGCTCATATAACTTCTATTTTTTTATATCATTACTAAACGAAATATATTCTAATTCATAGAAACTTATAATAATTGTTGAATATGATCATTGTCGTTAGTGATGCAAAGTAAATAATTACATTTTTTGTCATTATTTTCATTGGTATATAGGTTTGTATCATTTAAAATTATTAGATTATAAAGTTCATATTTGTCATTATTTTAATCTGACATTGTTTGTCTAACCATTAACACAAATAAACAATATTTATACATATCAAAGAACTCGAAATTCTAACTGTAAATTGTACAAACTTAAAAAAATGTGTTTGCGTCTCCCATACCACTGCACAGAAAATAGAGAAATAATTACTACTTTTTTAATAATTACAATAGTAAATCACTGATCCCTATCAAGGTGCCTTATTAAAATACTAAACATGCCTCCAATTTCTACATTTGTGTTTGTATAACACTATATTGTATACAAACTACTTATTACCGAAACACATAAATAACTTCTGCGAGAAATTGATATCTAAATGAGAAGCAGCATTAGAAAATTATTTTCAGTCACTAGTACAAAATTGAGAAAAATGTTTTATTAGTATTTTCAAATTTAGACATTAACATACTATACTCAGATATTTAATAAACATGTATATATAATTTTTTTATATAATAGTTTTTTGTATAATGCAACTGATTCTGGAAATTCCGATAGTCATCATTCACTATCGGTATTCGTTAATTTTCTTTCTATAGTAATTAAGAGAGATACAATCCGTACGATATTTGTTGAGATAGAATTCCAAGAAGACTCCTGCGTCACTTTCTTGGAATTATCCGCATTCGACACCCGAGGTAGAAAGACACTGGCGGAAAATTTCATGGCACTCTGCTGCCGGGATAAATAACTAAAAACTAAGGGTACCTAAACAACGGCGATAACATCAAATAGATTTAAAGAACTGTTAACAACATTACAAATTAAAAATCCGTCTTTATTTTGTAGGATACCGTGCGCAACCTGAAAATGGAACGACTAGTATCTCATGCCCAGGAGTTACGAAGAATGGTTGTACCGATGTGCACAGAATCACCTCCGATGATGCAGTTTTGCATGCAATTGTACAATCTTTTCTATGGACCAAACACGGATTTGGGGCCGGTAATGTAATAATTATTGTTAATACATTTATGAAAAAACGATGTGTTCATTGATGAATATGAATTGATAACATATTTAGCAGAAAATAAATATTATTGAGGTCTGATAAACCATTAGGAGCTGATCAAAGAGATCAAATTTTATAAGAGTGCATTTTAAATATTGGTTATAAAAAATTGTTTACATTATTATTTCTAAAGATTATTTTTTATATAGTGGAAGTTTATTTGAACACTATTAATATGCAGAAATCTATAGAGATTGGTTTTAATTTAAAAAAAACTGATACGTGACATTAAGAAACCGATTGAAGCTCTAGTCATCTAAATGTATAATTATCAAAAGGGTTTTCCATAATCTTATCTCTACATGAAGAAGTAGATGACAGTTATCTATTAGGTTCATCTAATTGTATGACTGTACTAAAATATACATTTCATAAAGTGACTAAATATTTCTTGGACTATCGAATTTTTGCTGCCAAGTGTACCTTAAAAATGCTACATTATTTTTTTTTAAGTTTCCAATTCAATCGCGACTGACGCAGCTAGCTTCAACAAAATTTAAAACGAAACCATGCAAAAAATTTGTTTTTGCATCAAGTCTAGGACCTATTTAGCGTCAAACTAAAATATCTGATTTATTTCAACAACAAGCTATTAATTTAGTTGAATCCAATTGAATTAAGTTGTGTTTGAGGCTGCTGAAAATTCCACGTCCAATCTTGTCACTAATCTAATAAAAGTCTCAACACACAAAATATACTCCGGTGAATTTGTTGCTTATTATTTTATTTGTTTTAGGAAAGCATCCCAGTGTATTTTAACCAGCTGCCAGGTGGAACATCTATAAAGATTTTGAATCACGCTGCAGATCTTGTCTTAGGAAATTTCCGTAAATACAATTACAAACATCTTAACTTAAAACACTACGGCAGATTAACTCCACCAATATACGATATCAAGAACATCCACGTTCCCGTCTACCTCATGTTTAGTGCTCAAGATTGGGCCACCCCAGAAGCAGTAAGTAACTTCTACTATGAGAAGAATAGTAGCTTTAATATACAGTACCACGCCTAAATTACAAAGCATGAGGAGTGAATAATAAAATGTTATAGCTATTTGTACGATTAGCTTGGTTTGTAAGGCTCCGTAGCAGTTGTCAATGGTTGAACATTTTCTGGACTTGTTCTCGATGTTTCAAGAGAAAAATCGCTTTTTCTTCAGAAGAAACTCTGAAACTAGAGATTAAGTCTTCTGACTTCTATTTAGATTTCTTGCTTTTATTGGTCCAAAGCGTTCCGCTGCATGTTTGCATGTTACTGTCTTTCGAACTTTAATTTATAAGGATGTTATTTCCAAATTCTGAGTAGTCCTATCACCTAAATATTTCTGAATTTCTATTGCTTTTCTGTAGAGTCCTGGCCATAATCTTTTTTCCTTACGAGGACTGTGGTATTAATTAGGTCCATTAAGAAAAGTAGCCTAGGTGACCAGCAATATCGATGTACTTCAAGACCCCAGTATATACAGCATCTCGTGTACAAGCATAAAATAAAACAGTGTTATTTAAAGAATAACAACATTGAAAAATTAACAGAGTAGATACGTACACATAATTAATATCTGGGAACAAGAGTAAGCAAAATTCAGTTTGTTCATAAAATTTATCCATAATGGAGAAGGGCCCATATAAAGGACAAGTGTCACTTAGGTTGGAAAAGGGATGCTAATGGATCCAAGTAATATCAGAATTCTAGTGAGAGAGAAGTTTATGATCATAACTCCATATAGAAGCAATAGAAATTCAGAATAATAGAATTTTGCAAACAATTCATTCATAAATATCAAGAACCAAAGATCTCAAACTGTGCAAATAGCCCAGAGTTAAATGCTATTTTTACCGTTGTTAGACAAAGACTTAAACAACAATCTTTTTTAATGTTCTAGGACGCCAGAAACTTATGGAGAAACTTACCAAGTGAAAGTAGGTATGGAATGAGAAAAATCAATATCGACACCTTCAATCATATAGACTTCGTTTTTGGAAGACACGCTAGACAACTTGTATATGATCCCTTAGTAGAAGTGCTAGATAAATCTATAGGAAATTAATTTATTGGATAGATATGTACACACATTTGAATTTTATTTAAAAAGTATTAAACTATAATCGTAAAACACAGTTACCATAAGTTTATATGAGATAGATTTTTTATCATGGCACTGATTATATGTGTTAGCAATGATGATTACTACCATAATGCGAAACTTAAAGAGTAAACTATTTAAAAAAATAAATATTGCTTTAATGATTAAACTTCAATCTGAATTAATTAATAAATCAATAAATATTTTGTATTATAAATAACGTATCAAATTACCAAACAAAATGATATTTCCCTACCAGATTACAAATATAGCGAATCAAAATCATTTATATTCAGTGGAAAATATCAATGGTGTTAAGAAAGTTTCGCATCATGCATTCATCTTCATTGTCGTTAGTGTGTTTGAACACCTGACTGATATTACTAACTACTGCGTATTTAAATGTATTTTAAGTAAAAAAGCACCAATTATCATAATTTAAATTTCTATTGGTTGTAATTTTTGTATAAAGATTTTTTTATAGTTACTTCTTACTTCCAATGTGAAGAAAAATTAAAATAATAAAAGACTATTTTTTAAGCAACACATTACATATTTACTAGTATATGCAATAGTTTAATTTATTTGTAAAATTGTATATTTCCGACAATACACACATTACCATGCAATTCTTTTTTAATTTTGGTCATTGCAATCACCGCAAATTTCTGCCCTTTACTAGATTGTAATATTTGATAGTAATATCTTATAATAAGTTAGAAGAGTAATTTTATCAAAAATCTGTGTCTATACGTACTTTCAACAGTAACCTATTATTCGTTCATAAAACAAGGTTTAAAATTAAAATGAGAAAAGAAGTGACAGAACACCAAATGACACTTAATAAAACATTTGATAACAATGTTTTTAGAGCACATATAGTCCACTGAAATGTTACATTTTTTTGGGTGTAGCGTGCAAAAGTCAGAGCACGCAATTTAATTTTTTTGATGTCAAGAGGGGGTTAGTGTAAAGTTAAATCCATGTTTGTGGGGTCGCAACCCTTATGCTTCGGCCGCCATCTTGTAAAAAGGGCTGCGAATGGTTTTTATACTACTACTTACTATATCGGGCAAACTATTCGTCGCACAGAAAATTTGTAAATACATTTTTTCTTGCAAATTAATTCTCTACAACTTTAATTCATACTCAACGTTTAGATATCTATCCATTTGTATAGACAGATTGATAGGATAACGCCATCCAGACTGGTAGCAAGATATCATCAACACATATTGAAACTATGATATGTACAAGCCGAAACACAAGAGGAAGATCTACATCATCTATGACTAGCTGTCAAAGCAAATAGATATACTAACAGAAATATTGGACAAGCTATCAGCAAAACACCTAAGAACAACGAAATCGAGAGATATCTAAGGACAGCCTATATACAAAGATATACTGATAAGCCGCCTCTAAAAAAAACATGTATATATTGGACCAGTAAGGAAACAAATCAAACGGCTATAACTACATTAAATTTAGAAACGACTCATACATAAATATAAAGGGCATGAACATCACAGACCAATAAGTTCAAATTATGCATCAGAAGACCATGAACCAACACACACAGTAAGTATAAATATCGAAAAAAGGACTTAATCTCCAGTTTCAGAATTCCTTCTGAAGGTAAGAACCATGGCTCTCGAAATGTCAAGAAATATAAGCCGGCAACGTAGCCAACACGGAAATTTTTCAGCCAAAACTAAGGTAATAAAGGTTTTTGGCACACACGAAGTAAGTTCAAAACTTGTTAAGGAATGTTTACAAATGCTGATTGAACTGGCTACCACTAATACAGTTAGACTGTATTGGTGTCTGGACACAAAGGTATTTGTGGGAACGACAAAGCGGATGAACTTGCTAGGAAGGGATCCGTAACAAATTTCATTGATCCGGAGCTCTTCTGTGGCACATCTCCCAGTATAGGAGCAAATGGATTGAGTGAGAATCTAGGATATACTGAGTTTCAAGGCCAGGGCAAAGCCTTGCGAAGGAACTTATGGAGTGTCCTTAGCAAAAAAGAACGAATGAGTTGCCGATCTTGAATAAAATTCGGCCCAAGAAAGTGTCACTTTAGGAAGCATCTATACAAGCTAAGGCTTGTAGGCAGTCCTATCTGCCGAGGATGTGACTTGGGGGATGAAACTTCTCTGCATATCCTAGGCGAGTGTTCAGGATTTGTACGTAGTACAATAACGCTCCTGGGAAAACTCTTTTCGGGGCCCAAGGAACTGAGAGAAGTGAAGACAAATAAGCTTTTGGACTTTCTTAAAAGGACAAAGTTGCTGAATAGCTTTGAACAGTGGAATGAACAATGGGCTTGATAAGGCCGCGGTGCTATGGGACTTCAATAGAACCTAATCACAGAAATAAAGAGAAAAGGCAATGATGATTTTTGCAGCAAAATATCTGGCATCTCGGAGTAAGGGACACTTTTTTCTTATTTTATTATATGAAATTTTTAATGAAAACCAGTTTATCAGTTTCATAGATCTATTCAAATGTAGATATAATTCGTCGAACTTAAATATTTATGTTTGACATTTGTTTATTTAAAAAGTCAATTTATTTTCTCTTTTATTTACTTGTTCACTTCTTCCTACAGTTGTTAATATTAAACCCGTTTCATCCCGTATATGTTGACTAATATTTAAAAAGAAATTGTGGAATTTAAATCGATCAAAATCGATTAATTAAATGTTAACAAGCAAATTGTGCCAATGTTACTAAAAAATATGTTTCGAATTAAACCCACAGTACCTAATTACTTATGTCTTATATTTTCAGCAATAACTTATTTTTTTATAATTATTCTCTTATTTTTTGCAAACAATTAAGTTGTTTGTTGTATATAGATTTTATATTGCTCAATAAATTTGGTTAGTTCATCATAATCTAAATAATTTTTACTACACAATCTGCTAAATCTGCTCTGTTAAAAAATTTTTTTCGAAAACAGTTTAAAAAATAAATATACAATATAATTTTTGTAATTGTAAATTTTCAGGAATTTTTCGATATCGTTCTTTGAGTTAAAGCCCGAAGGTGTTCAAAACTGTAAAACCGATAGTCTTTTTTTTATTAAAGAAGTTTTGAAATATAATTGATTAATTTTATTACATCAGTATACAAAACTTGAAGATTTTTCCACTCCTTTAAAAAATAATATTCCCGTTTCATTTTATATTTAAAACCAACTGCATATCAGGTTGAAGACGTCACAAAGAAATTACCGTTAGCTGTAAAGAGATTGAAAGAAGGTCAGCATTTCTCATTTCTTCATATATACTCTCAAGTTCACGGCCGATGAGTCCACCAAGTTACTAGTTTTACTGGTGCAACGTTAAAAAAATTACTTCATGGATTAATATTACACAATGGATAAAGTATTTTTATTGTTGTTTGTGTTGGTGTTCTTTATATCGTGTGCTTCTACAGCTAGATACGTACCTAAATGGAAAAAACAGGTTTGTGCTTTTTAAAAGACAATATCAGTTATAGATTGGTATTGTTTTTTGTTTTATTTCAATTATGAATGAATGAAAATGCGACTACAGACATGCGTGATTAACTTTTAAAGAGTAAGAAAGTCAGACAACAACTTTTAAACGGCTTTCTTTTTTATTAAATGCTAAATAGTTAAATTTTGAAACATTTTGTATAATTATCAATACTTAATTTATGACATAACAGTAAATTTAGTAGGAATCCTTAGTTCCCTTAAAAAAATTATGAGTGTAATATACAACAATTATTACAAATATTACTGTATATAATTATTATTTTTGAGTAATGTATGTTCAACATAACATAAATTTATAATAATTGTTGTTCTTGCATAGAACTGGCATTTTGTATTGAATCTACAAGAAAGTGCATCTAATTTTAGTTTAAAAAATACAGGGTGTTTACAAACTCGGAGAGAAATGTAAATAAACAGAGATGCCAAGACTCGATTGGCAGAAATATTTTTTAAAATAGAATATATTTTTTTATACTTACAATTTAAACTTTCTTACAAATTAAATTCTCTACAACTTTGATTCATACTCAACGTTTAGATATCTATCCATCTGTAGAGACAGATTGATGGGTATTACTTACCGACACGTCTACAATAGGAAGAAACATTTTTGGATCCGCTGACTGTATCGATAGCTCGGCTGTTTATAAGTATATGCATAAATCTATACATATACGTAAATGTACAGTTAACTGTACATTTACGTATATGTAATAGTTTTCATCAACGACTCTATACGCTTTGTTACTGTATTAATGGGCCTTTTTAGTATGGTTTTTCGGTCTTATTAACACGCACACGCCCAAAACAATAACAAAATAAAAAACACGCGTTTTTGTAATGAAAACTAAAGTTGGACTGTATATGCATATAGATAATCTAAAATTGAACTAATAATTTTTCTGTTTACTAATAAATAATAAAATCAGACGGCGTGCCATCTACGACCACAACTGTTTATCTCTCTACAGGCTGTTACAAATGCTCTTCTCACTACAGGGATCTCGAAAACGGTAAAAGGTAAGAAGTAGCTTAAATGAGGACAAAGTTGCGTAAGCAGGGGACCAACATTATCCCTCTAAAAAATCAAGGCTGACATGATTAGTTTTCGAAATATTTGAAAAAAACCCGAAATTTTGGAAATCCGTTTTTGTTTCATTTCAGCCTTATGTGAGATGATATTGAAAAAAGAAGAACACTTTCTCGTGGCTACTTTTTGTCCTCTATCGAATGGCGTAATCAATTTTTATATGTAACGTTTCGTCTCTCCAGGACCATCATCAATACATAATACCCTGGAAATTTTATTACATTATTTGTAAACCTTCATGACCCCCAATACTGTACTGGATCAGCCCGAACCAGATTCAGACGTTTTGTCTCGAAAAATTCATCCTCAGTGTATTCGTTCCTTTATCTAAATTTTTTATTTAGATTGCTTTGTTTATTGAATTATCAGACACTGTAAGTGTCGTTAGACCCTCTGAAATCCATCTAGTTATTTAAACTATTACCACCACGCATTAAAGTAATATCATTATTAGAGTTTTATTCCCGTGTCCATAGTTATTTCTAGGCTTCTCGACTACTCAAAATTCAAACAAATTCCGATCTATTTTTTTCAGGATATTCATAGAAATACATCTGACATGCTCTTTCACAGTTGCAGTTACAGATATAATAAATTTCGATAATATTACGCTGATCCTCATTTTTAACCTTTGCCAAAACGAAAATGTTTTTTAACATTTACTGAAATTTTTTAAAGAAGAATATTCAGTTGGCAGTACAGTATTGGGGGTCATGAAGGCTTGCAAAAAATGTAATAAAAGACGAAACGTTACATACAAAAATTGATTATGCCATTCGATAGAGGGCAAAAAGTGGCCAAGAGAAAGTGTTATTCTTTTTTCAATATCACCTCAAACAAGGCTGAAATGAAACAAAAACGGATTTCCAAAATTTCGTTTTTTTTTTGAGATCCCTGTAGTGAGAAGCGAATTTGTAACAGCCTGTATATGTAAGGAATGATTCCAGTGATTCTCAATAAATATTAACGACTTTGATTATTTTGAATTTTATTTTTTTTTTAATTTTAAAGCTGTTAATTTCAACGGTTTTAATTATTAAAAATACTTATTATTAGGTATTATATTCTACTCATCATTGACAACTGCTTATAAGTTTCAAATTTTAATATTTTCGTAATAAACTTTAAAATAGCTTTTTACTTATATTATCTTATACAACTGCAAAATCAACTTATATTTATACAAAATGTAAATGAAATACTTGGAAAACTTTACGTAAAAGTTAATAAAAATAATTCAAAGTTTAACACCCTGAAAAAAAGAGTTTTTGTCACATTATTATAGTACCTAAACTTTTCGTAAATTTGTGACGTATATATTTTCAGTTATCAACTTTTTTTAATGTACAAACACATATATTTTTTCATTATTACTTTTTCTCAGAAATAGGTTACAGTGTCAGTTTCTGTGTAAAGTATAAGCAAAAAAAAAACCAAAAAAAATCAACACATCATGAATACTTAAAAAATTTAATAAATATAAAAGCTGTCAAGTCCAGTTATTCTTCAATTTAATTACTGTAAAAGCAAATTAATTAAATTAATTCGATTTAATTTTGTTTTTAGAGAATCTTTAAATTATTTAACAAGAGAATTTAAAGCCAAATGAATTTTTTACAAGGTAGTCCATTAGCCTTTGCATTGAATGTATTTATCTTATGCAACTGGTAACATTAAGACACTGCTCTGTTCATTAATAACTAATCTACTCGAATCTCTGAATGAATAATTCATCGCGGAAATAAGATATTGAACTCTGATACTATAAACTTCATTGACATTACTAATGAGGTTATTGGCATGATTTATATTTTTTCTCTGGTTCATATTAATATTCAAATGAAAGAAAGTGGTGCGATTTATATTCCCTGCATGTAAGTTTTATGTAAACAGTTTCTCTTCCGGTAAATCTGCAACTTGGTAAGTATAACGCACTGGTTTTCTCCAACCTAATACGAGTATATTATTATGTTAGCCAGTGTCGATATAAAAAGGAAATGATTATACATATAGAAGGTTAAAAGACAGATATGATATAAAAATCGTACAAACATATGGAAGACCAGTTGCAATATATAGTGTGGCTGAAAATTAGTAGGCCAGACTAAAAATAAACATTTTAATTAAAACACTTTTTTCGGCGTCTTATATCGAAAATAGATGTCCATTCGATAAAATATGCCCCTCCAGAATTTGTAAACTTTTATACATATGCAACCTATTAAATTTGTACAGAAACAAACTACTTGTATTTATAATATATAACTTTTTATCTTGAACTTGCTTCAACGAACTATCAAATGAACTCTCCACTCTATAGAATTTATTCTAATTACATCTAATATCTAAAACATTGTTAAATCAATTGTTTTAGATATTATTTATATTGTGTTTGTTTCTTATTGTACTTATATACTCTGTAATAGGGCTCTGCCTGTTGAGTATTAATCCTGGGTACCAATCCAGACAACGAAGAAAAAATCAGCACCAACAAAGATCAAGAATATCAACTCCCTAAACAATATCTCACTAATTACTGTTTGCATGTCGCTTAAATTTACTTTAAAGCTGTAATAAAACAGTTAAATAAATAATAGGTATGATAGACCTAATACAATACGGAGACTGAGTCATACATACTAAGTAAAATGTAAACAAGTTCATCGTACAAGGTGATTTAAAGTAGAGTGGAAGTACATATTTTACGTGGTGAGGTGTTGAAAAATATTATGTTTTGGCCTGGTATAGTATGGAACAGAAGTCGGAGTAGTTGGACTGAAGTCTAATCAACAAATAAACAATAGCCTGGGAACCTTCCTTACAGTATTCTATACACAAATTCAAACTCACTAGACAAGGTACGCTCAAAATTTGCTTGAAACTACTTACAAGGAAACGACAAAACAGATGAACATTCCTATAGATATGGGTAGAAAATGTCTTAGGTAGAAGAAGAACATCGTAAATATTGGAACTAAAACTAGATAAATCCGTGCGAGGAAAATGTTAACCGTTCCTCAGATTTAAATTCCTTGGTAGACATTTCTTAAATATGAAAGAATTAAGGAAGACATTGGATAGCAGATCTTTGATTTTTAAAGAAGGAATTGGCTAATTGAATAAATACTGGAATACACAATAAGTCAAAATTGATATTTCTGGACTCTTTGGTGAACCTACCTGCATATTAAATAAAAGCAAAAGAAGAAGTTGTATAAACCATTTCATTTGGAACATAAAAAAGCGCGGAACATTAACAACCTGAAGAGTAACGACAGACAAAACCTGTCTTCTGTGATTTCTCAATTTTTTTTAATTTATTTTAATATCTATGTGGCTAAGGAGAGTCGGTGAATTTTTTCATAAAACAAATTCTATGAACTTTAACTTTTGAAATTACATACATTAAATTAGCAAAACTAACAATGGTATTACTATTGCAGTCTTAAGTAGATAAGACTACATTTAAATTAGATTTGTTCGATGAAAAAAAGAGTATTGTAATCGAAACGGAAATGATCCCTAAAAGGTTCAAACAATTTAAGCATGAACGTATTGCAGCCTCGCCTTCCAAATACAATTGATTGAATGATTGAACACGCCTAATAAAAAAAGGAAAATTAAGAAACATCAGAGTTTACTTTTTGATATCGATTATCGTGGACT
Source organism: Anoplophora glabripennis (assembly GCF_000390285.2). Lineage (NCBI taxonomy): Eukaryota > Metazoa > Arthropoda > Insecta > Coleoptera > Cerambycidae > Anoplophora > Anoplophora glabripennis. The sequence continues at coordinate 388,687 of NW_019416232.1, read as the reverse complement.
GATCTGTCTGCAGTGCATTATTATAAAACTTAATACCCACTGTTATGCAAAAATAGTGTCACATTTTTGTCTAGATTACATAAAAAATAAATATATAAATACAACAAAAATAAGGAAGTGTCTTAATAACAAGTACCTTACCCTTTACTTTAGAAAAGATATGGGTGAAATTGCAATGAAGAGAAACATTAGATACCTAATATTATAATCTTATATTGCAGCGTTCAAGCCTAGTTGATTAGAAATGAAATCAAGTATGCTTGGGAAATTTTGTAAAAACAAATTTTCAACAAAAGAAAACTACTATTTCTATAAAATATATGTTAAGGTTGTTAAGACAATATGTTCAGAGTGAATAAAATAAGACTAAATAAAAAGACAATAAAAATTGGAAAAATCTTACTAATCTAAAATTCAGTTTTTTTATTCTATCAAATTTGCTAACAAAATTTTGTAGTACCGTCTATATAATGGAAATTTTGATAGTTGAAAGGGAGCAATAATATATTATATACCGGGTGATTCAGTTTGGTATTCACGGCTCTGTATCTCTTTTATTTTAACAAATAGCTATAACAAACCCTATATATTTTTAAATCGCCGCTCAAACTCTATCAAATGATATTATTAGATCGTCTCCATGGTAACATATGTCAAAATTGCTATAGTCAACTATTTTTGTCAAATGGCACACTTTATATTTTTTTATCAATTCTGGAAGATATTTTTTTTCTGCGTTCAGCTTTGTAAAGATATGTTTTTTTAAAGTAACATATTTTATTTTTAATAATATAATAATATAACAATTTAAAACAATACAATGACCTCCATTTGCTTGCAAACACAAAATAGCACTGTTTATCACTCCCTCTCTACAAACACATTCTAGTTTTTCCTCGTTTACGACATTCTATTCTTATTTTGTTTTTAAGGTCGTCAATATCATTTAAAGACGAAGAGTAAACATTTTCTTTTGGATAAGTCCAAAGAACGAAATCTATAGGAGTGAGATCAGGTGATCTAGCAGGTCATTTAACATCTTTATCGAATGTTCTTCATCTCTTGCCCTTTTGGGTTTAAAAACTTTTCTTTTCTTTTGAAAACTTCCATCTGCCTCCAAATTCCTGGCTAACTTTCCGAAAATTTTATCTGATGGAAGTTGTCTCTGCGGAATACGATGTTGGTATAAATATTTGGCAACTTTAGCGTTCTTTCGGCACTCTCCATAAATTAAAATCATATCTAGTTTTTCTTGGTTACTGTAAGCATTCATGTTATATTATAATTTGTTATAGACAGAAAAGGTAGGTACAAAATGTCAATTATTTTGATAAACCGTTATTTAGGAACGTCAAAATTCAGTTGCGGAAACAAGCTGGCTATCATTTTTCAGAATAAAGCCACTGAAAGTAGGGTTCATCTTTTTTGCTGTTTTTCTAGCAATATTTCTAATGAAACTATAGACTTCCTTACATAGCTGAACGCAGAAAAAAAATATCTTTCAGAATCGATAAAAAAATATATAGTGTGCCATTTGAAGAAAAACAGTTGACTATAGCAATTTTGACATATGTTACCATGGAGACGATCTAATAATGTCATTTGATAGAGTTTCAGCGGCGATTTAAAATATACAGGGTTTGTTATAGCTATTGGTTAAAATAAAAAAGATACAGGGCCGCGAATATCAAACTGGATCACCCCGTATACATTTGAAATTTTTACCAAGTTAAATTTATAGAAATACAAATTAATTCCTAACAAAATGAGCATATGACTTCTAACTTGAACCAGAGTTCAAGCTAATTTGAGAATATAAACTTAAATACATGCCCCCGTATAAATATGACCCCCATTTATAGTTACACCCTGTATAAATACAGTCAGGTAATCTAGATAGCGCTCAACATTCTTAATACCGAATTTTCTGCATAGGCATGTGAAATCCCGTCCGCGCAGAACGAACATTCTCACTACGTCTGCACAGACGACGGAGAAGTGAAATGTCTTCCGGGTTGGACTGGCGATCTCTGCGACGTGCCGAAATGCCGACCAGGATGTGATCCCCTGCAAGGCTATTGCAACAGGCCGGGTGAATGCTTGTGCAAGCTGGGCTACTACGGCGACAAGTGCAATAAGTGCATTCCACTTCCTGGGTGCCAGCACGGCTATTGCAATGTCAGCTTCGAATGTATCTGTCACGAAGGGTGGGATGGATTGTTTTGCTCCGAGCGTAAGTATTGCTACATAGACGATCATAAAATAAGTTAGAAAAAAGTCTTAGCATTCGTTTCTATTTCTTTGTTCATGGTTATTTTTTTAAGACGAGATGACTTGGAACATTCTTTAAATGTTTCTTTTCGCCATTGACGTAGTAATTGTTTATTTGGTACTAATGACAGTACTAATAATTGATATAGCATTTATTTCTATAATACTGCCTCTTAACAAATTGTTGAATTTATCTTTTCCATTTTTAATAAACGTTACCACTGTTTCCCTATAGCTTTATACTCGCTTAGATCTGAACTGAAACGTTTGTATTTTTCTTAAAACAATTGTTTTGTTTTTATTCCATTGATAAATGTTCTTTGTTGTCAGTTCCCCTTAAAATTGCGGAACGGGTTATTTATAATCAGCTCATCATTCACTTTAATTCTAATAATGTTCTACCTTCTAACCAATCAGGATTTCGTAAAAATTCTAGTACAGGAACAGTACTTGCGGCTGTGGTTGATGATGCTTTACGAGCTATCGACTCTTCTAAGGTTTTAAGCCTCACGCTTTTAGATATGTCGAAAGCATTTGATTCAATAGATTTTAGCTGCCTATTGGCCAAACTCTTTTTTATGGAATTCATAATAAATGTCATGATTGGTTTGATTCCTATATTAAAGACAGAATGCAACGTATTAGAATTAAAACTGAAAACGGTTCTTTATTTTCTGAACCTAGAATAATAAAATCTGGAGTGCCACAAGGTTCTGTCCTGGGGCCTTTACTTTTTAGTATATGTACTGCGGACTTTGTGTCGTCAGTAGTGCATACTACTTTGCACATGTATGCAGATGACTTACAAATTTTGTACAGCTTTGAAATTGACAATAAACAAACTGCTGTTGATCTTATTAATTCTGACTTGCATCGGATTAAGGAGTTATGCGATAAAAATGCTCTAATGCTTAACCCAAATCGGTACTGGTTATCGGTACTTATAAAAAAACTAGACAGTTGGGGGATTTTGCTGTTTATATTGACAATTGTCCTTTGGAAAACTGTAGTTCAGTAAAGAATCTGGGTCTTGTATTTGATAATGACCTGAAATTCTCACAACATGTTAGTGAATTATGTAAGAAGGCGTTCATCTCCTTTAAGCAAATAGCGCCTTTAAAACGTTATTTGAGCTCTGACATTAAATTAGTATTGGTCGAACCCTTAGTTCTGTCTCATCTAAATTACTGTGATTATGTTTATGGTCCTTTACTTATAAATGCTGATAAATTTAAACTGCAAAAAATTCTAAATTGGTGCATGCGTTTTGTCACATATATACCCTTTCTTCACCATGTTACTCCCTTTATTAGACAGTTCGGTAAATTAAGACTCTGTGAGAGACGTTATGTTCATTTTTGTGTTTTTGTAAATAAGATACTGTGTAATACAACTCCTGACTATCTTTATGAGAAGTTGGTTTGGCGATGATGTACATGATCATCAGCTTCGTAATTTACACGATTTGCAAATAATGCGTCATCGAACTGAATATTTTAGATGTTCATTCACCTATTTAGCAGGTATGATATTAAATAATGTACTGGTGCCTCAAGACTTAACACTCCGTAATGCAGCTCTGATTAAGAAACGCATTCGTGAGTTGGTCATGGAAAACGATAACTCCACGAATACTGCTGTTTTTTAGTTTTAGCTTTTTAATTTTTGACTTAATATTAGTATTAATATAATATGCGTGTGTGTGCGAGTGTGAGTCTGACTATACTACGTATTTGTATGTGTATTGCACAAGCAAGTATGAGTGTTGTGTATGTATATGTAAGTTATACTGTTTTTTACATGGTTTTAATAACACTTTATAATTTATTTATATTATTGCTTTTAATATGTGTAAGTTACTTGACTTTCTGAGGGGTAGGCTAATTATCAGTTATCTGTGTCTAGTCCTTTTGTGTATAGGTTGTATATTGTATTATAACTATGCACAATAAATATTTTTTACCTTTACCTTTACTTGAATAATCTAACTTCATTTTGAATGCGTTAAGTCGATAGGTTTAGCACAACGTTTTACCTGCGCAGTTCAAGACAGTTCAGACAAGACTTTGCTTGTGGACAGGAAAACTACGCAGTTTTGAGACGGTACACCACATGGGAAAACTAAGGCGATGAGTCATCCACCAACTGCGCAAATAAGTCGGTGCAAGTAGACGTTTACTCCGTTTTGTGATACGTTTTACGATTTGAATAGGTAAATTATCGCAAAATAGCATATCTTCGTCAACGTTCCCGTGAGTTTCTGACAGAATCTATTGACTTGTAAAAAAATTTCCTGTCTCTTTTAATTTTAATCGAAAAATTTTTGTTTTCTTACAAAAATTGACCAGAGCAGTGCTTCGTACGGTCGAATCCGCGAAAACTGAGTGAATAAATACAGACATATCTGCATCGTGTGGACGCTCTTGATTTGCAACGTTTTCATTCCGTTTTGTGACACGGGTAAAACGTTGTGCAAAACCTAGCGTCTGGACCCGGCTTTAAAGTGGCGTATTTTCTTATGCTGGAGCCACACTACTTACCTCTAGTGCCGTTAATTCTCGCACTGTCTTGGATTAAACGTAGGTGTAACCACAACTTAGCGCTAATTTATTGTAATTTGAGGGATTATTTCTTTATCTATCTATCTACCGCTATGACCAATATCATAACGGTATTAATTGACAAAAAAGTGTACTATTAACTTCTCGAAAGGGAGTTTATAATTATCATTACACTTTAATTAATACGTGGGAAAATGTTGTATGTGCAGAGAATGAATTTCAGGCACTTACCATCTATTGCTTAGGTAGATTGTAATCCAGTGACTGGCTATACAGGGTGACACTGAAGTTGAAAGAAACAAAAAGAAATACCAAAACTTTCCAGGAAGAGTTTTAATAACAATACAAACAAAATAACGACTCAACGGGCTCGAACAACATTATTAATTTATTTATTTACGCGCGACAGCGTACCGAGATTCAGAGAATGCGAGATCCATAGCAAAATTTGGAATGACTTTATCCATTATTAAATTACGAGACTCTAAAACTAAGTAGACTGCTCAATGTGGAACCCAAGGAAAAACTGCCTTTTTTTCGAGATTTCTCCTGAATTCGACACGTCCATTTTTTGGGTCCAGACGTTTCTATTCTCATCTTACTGGCGGGAACCCTGAATATCGGGACGCTTTTGCATAACTATGCCATGTTAATAGTTGTCTAATGGACTGAATTTACATTTATATAAATAATTCTGTGACTAACTGGACTTACAAGTAACCCTATCCTCAAGTGACTCCGTGTAGCGATACGGGACCATCTCATTTAATCTATTCTTATAGCTTGGAAAATCCGCCTAAAAACCAGCTGTTTGATCTATTATTATTTTTCTAACAACTTCTAACAACTTATTCTTGGAATTCCTTCGTTCTTTGGAATGCATCTCGCGCGTTATTTGAAGTATCGATTTTTTCTATTTATACCAGATGCTCAACACAGTCTAAGTGAATTTGTTAAAAAAAATACTGCTAAATTTCATGAAGCCTTCTCCGAAGGACGGCCTTGTGGCGACGCTAAACCTACTTGAGAACCCTTAACTTTTCTATAATTAGTGTTGACTGAAATATTTAACTCTCTGAGTTGGTCCATCCGTTCCGGAAACTAACAAGTAAATTACCATGCGTCCCGGCTTTTGTTACATTATCATCGTCATTATTAATAGCGTTAGACGTTTGACGATAACACGAGTGGCGGTCTTTTTTGACACAAAGCTATTTGCGCGTCATTTATGGCATTGATGTGACTACACTAGCATTGTCTATTGCAACGCATTAGAGCTTCGAGCATGGTTTAATATGGTTGCATAAAAATGGAATGGTATAAGGAAAAAATAATAGAGTTTTTAAAAGTGTTTCAAACCTCTTCCTGGACAAAAAGCATAAAATGATAATTGACACTCAACAACTGCAAAGCGGTCTCAACCTCCGTGATGAAGTTGTTTTATCAAATAACGCGTTGTTTATTGAGTAAACATCAAACACATGTGTAGCTTTTTACTTTACCGTGTAATTTAATCTATTATTTTTTTTAACGCCATAATCTTCGCGATAATGGACGTTACACGTTAACACAAGTGTGGCCCCAACATTATACTTATCTCTTCAAATAACTAAGATGATAGGGATGGAAGAACTATACAAAGTAAATCTTGAATGAGTTCATTCGTATATTTTAATTGTAGGTATTATGTAAATGAGCCCAAGGGTCATATTCTAAAATGATTCATATTTATGATGATATTTTTTTAATCCTTCAATTCAATGTACATTTTGAAAACAACATTCATATGGAATGTAATAAATACCTGTAATAAAAACCTTGCATGCTGCCGTTTGCCGAACTGATCTAGAATTCGGGAGGCGCGGTTCTTAACAGGGTCGTACTAGATTTGTTCCCTCAATTTTCATTTCAGTTAAAGTTTATTAAAAAAAAAATGTAAATTGTAACATATCCTACTAGATTTTCATTGTATTCAATAATGTTATTATTTTATAAGTTATTCATTTAATTNCTAGTGAATACAGGACGGATTAGTCAATCTCATTTAATCTATTCTTATAGCTTGGAAAATCCGCCTAAAAACCAGCTATTTGATCTATTATTATTTTTCTAACAACTTATTCTTGGAATTTCTACGTTCTTTGGAATGCATCTCGCGCGTTATTTGAAATATCGATTTTTTTTATTTATACCAGATGCTCAACACAGTCTAAGTGAATTTGTTAAAAAAAATACTGCTAAATTTCATGAAGCCTTCTCCGAAGGACGGCCTTGTGGCGACGCTAAACCTACTTGAGAATCCTTAACTTTTCGATAATTAGTGTTGACTGAAATATTTAACTGTCTGAGTTGGTCCATCCGTTCCGGGAACTAACAAGTAAATTACCATGCGTCCCGGCTTTTGTTACATTATCATCGTCATTATTAATAGCGTTAGACGTTAGACGATAACACGAGTGGCGGTCTTTTTTGACACAAAGCTATTTGCGCGTCATTTATGGCATTGATGTGACTACACTAGCATTGTCTATTGCAACGCATTAGAGCTTCGAGCATGGTTTAATACGGTTGCATGAAAATGGAGTGGTCTAACGAAAAAATAATAGAGTTTTTAGAAGTGTTTCAAACGGTTCCTGGACAAAAAGCATAAAATAATAATTGACACTCATATAATACAACTGCAAAGCGGTCTCAACCTTCGTGATGAAGTTGTTTTATCAAATAATGCGTTGTTTGTTGAGTAAACATCAGACACAAGTGTAGCTATTTACTTTACCGCGTAATTTAATCTATTATTTTTTTAACGCCATAATCATCGCGATAATGGACGTTACACGTTAACGTAAGTGTGGTCCCAGCATTATACTTAGCTCTTCAAATAAGTAAGATAATAGGGATGGAAGAACTACAAAGTGAATCTTGAATGTGTTCATACGTATATTTTAATTGTAGGTATTATGTAAATGAGCCCAGTAAGGGTCATATTCTAAAATGACTCATATTTACGGTGATATTTGTTTAATGTACATTTTGAGAACAACATTTATATGGAATGTAATAAAAACCTTGCTTGCTGCCGTTTGCCGAATTGATCTAAAATTCGGGAGGCGCGACTCTTAATAGGGTCGTACTAGATTTGTTCCCTCAATTTTCATTTCAGTTAAAGTTTATTAAAAAACATGTAAATTGTAACATATCCTACTACATTTTCATTGTATTCAATAATGTTATTATTTTATGAGTTATTCATTTAATTTATTTTAAATTAATATTAAAAAAAGAGAATAATTTAGACTTTTGGCCATTATTTGTCGAACATTCCCGTGTAGGCGAAGCAACACAACGTGGCAATTAGCGAGATACTACAATCGCCCACAGAAAGGTAATTGTGACGTACATGGCGAAAAGTGTAAATTCAATATTTAATTTTTTTAGCAATTTTGAGCTACAACAAGTTTCCAATAAAAAGATTGATCACAACACTTTACAAAAATTGACACATAAAGCAGGCACATGATCTGCAATTTTGAGAAAGTTATAATTTCCAAATAAACACGTTTTTAGGATTTAAAAAAATTGTTTGAGAGAAACGGACATTTTTCTAGCACAAGTTCCTACTGTGCTACTGCTTTTGACTACTGTCTGACTAAACTTTATAGAATGTTTTCACTTTTACATGTTTTCTTAACTTTTATATTTTCTGTTACTGCTTAGTATTAATACTATTGTGCTGAGACAAATTTTGTGTGAACATATTCCGATATAAAGGCTACCCCGAAAGAAACGCAGGATTTCATATGAGGAAAAACGATTTTATTAATTAAAAAGTGGGCAAAATTTTTACATGTCTTTAAAGGGTAGACATTGCCATTAATATGAAAAAGAGGATATCAAACAGATGTTCTCCGCGACTCACTTGGCATACTCAACTTTTTTTTAAGAAAACTCTGTATCACGTTCTCCTGTAACTACGGCTGAATGTTATTGATACCTAACTCTTCGAATTTCTGCCTTTAATTCAGGAATGGTATTCATTTACGTATCCCCATAGGAAAGAGTCGCATGTTTATCTCTGCCCCAAAATTGACAGTTTTCCTTACTCACATACTCACTCACTTGTTGATGTTCCAATATCCGATCCAGCGCATTAAATGGGCATCTGGTTTCAGTTCCTAGGTTAGCTGAATCTTGAATGGATGCAGATGCAGATATTTTTTTAATAAACTCCGCTGCGTTGTTCTTTTTGAAATGTTTAATTGCAATGATAAACGACGCACTGAGATTACGGGAATTTCCGCCACACTATCACTCAATATTTATTTTATATTATCAGCCGAACGGCCAGTACGAGGCCGGCCTATTCTTTTATTGTCTACAACCAAACTTGTTTATTTAAATTTGACAACTAATCTCGTCACAGTTGTTTCATTCGGGACGTTCCTTCTACCGAAAATTCCACGTAATTTGCACACAGTCTCAGCTACATACTCTCCGTACTTGTGATAAATTTTCACAATATTCACTCACTCACTCATATAGCGCTCCATTTTGTCTAACCGCAACGTGTTTACTACAACATGTANGTTAAAAACCTTGCATGCTGCCGTTTGCCGAACTGATCTAGAATTCGGGAGGCGCGGTTCTTAACAGGGTCGTACTAGATTTGTTCCCTCAATTTTCATTTCAGTTAAAGTTTATTAAAAAAAAAATGTAAATTGTAACATATCCTACTACATTTTCATTGTATTCAATAATGTTATTATTTTATAAGTTATTCATTTAATTTATTTTATATTAATACTAAAAAAAAGAGAATAATTTAGGCTTTTGACCGTTGTTTGTCGAACATTCCTGTGTAGGAGAAGCAACACAACCTGGTAATTGCCGAGATACTACAACCGACCACAGAAAGGTAATTGTGACGTACATGGCGAAAAGTGTAAATACAATGTTTAATTTTTTTAGCACTTTTGAGCTGCAAAACGTTTCCGATAAAAAAATTGATCAAAACAGTTTACAAAAATTGACACATAAAGCAGGCACATGATCTGCAATTTTGAGAAAGTTATAGTTTCCAAATAAACATGTTTTTAGGATTAAAAAAAATTGTTTGAGTTGAACGGACATTTTTCTAACACAAGTTGCTACTGTGCTAGAACTACTGTGCTTTGGACTACTGTCTGACTCTAAACTTTATAGAATGTTTTCACTTTTACATGTTTTCTTTTATATTTTGTGTTACTGTTTATTAATATTAATACTATTGTGCTAAGACATATTTTGTGTGAACATATTTATACAAGATTTCATATGAGGAAAAAAGGCTTTATTAATTAAAAAGTTAGCAAAGTTTTTACATGTCTTTAAAGGGTAGACATTGCCACTAATATGAAAGAGGATAATCAGACAGATCGTGTAACTACGGCTGAATGCTGTTGACAACTCTCCGAATTTCTGCCTTTAATTCAGGAATGGTATTCATTTAAGAAAAATAAACTTTGGACTTTACGTATCCCCATAGGAAAAAATCACATGATGTTTATCTCTGCCCCAAATTTGACAGTTTTGCTTGCCCACATACTCACTCACTTGTTGATGTTCCAATATCTGATTCAGCATATTAAATGGTCATCTGGTTTCAGTTCCTGGGTTAACTGAATCTTTAATGGATGCAGATGCAGATATTTTTAAGTAAAATCCGCTGCATTGTTCTTTTTGAAATGTTTAATTATAGTGATAGACGGCGCACTGAGAGTACGGGAATTTCCACCACACTATCACTCACCGTAGCAGTATATCCGGCTGAACGGCCAGTACGAGGCCGGCTTGTTCTTTTATTGTCCACAATCAAACTTGTTTGTTTAAATTTGGCAACTAATCTCTTCACAGTTGTTTCATTCGGGACGTTCCTTCTACCGAAAATTCCACGTAATTTGCACACAGTCTCAGCTACATACTCTCCGTACTTGTGATAAATTTTCACAATATTCACTCACTCACTCATATAGCGCTCCATTTTGTCTAACCGCAACGTGTTTACTACAACATGTATCATGCGCAATGCTGCCAACTCTTCGGGATGAAAATGGCGCAGAATTCAAACCCTACGTTACTTTTAGGAAACCCATTATTATGATACTATTGTATACAAATTTTTAGTAATTACATTCTTTTTTACAGCAATTTGTAGATCTGATTGTCACGCAACAAGAGGATATTGTGATAGTCCTGGAGATTGCAGGTGCAGGTTGGGTTGGTCTGGAAAAACATGCAAAGATTGCCAGGTTTTACCAGGATGCATTCATGGTTACTGTGAGAAACCGCTCGAATGTAAATGTTTACCTGGATTCACAGGAATATTATGCCAGACTCGTAAGTATCAATCAGAGGTCTCATGTTTCTTAGGCTAACTAGGTAACGGTTCTAAAATAAATACCTGAGGATTTAATGATCTTAAAATCACATTTTCTGAATTCTTCGTACATGAAAATAACGGCAGATTGAGATGCAATGAAGGCATTTACATAAGGCGATTACTCTACTGAATAATCGACCATACTCCAACGGAATATTTATTTTTTATTTAAATAATTTTATCCTTTCTGGGGCAAGCCCGATTACGAAAACAAGTGGACTTCATTAAGCGATTGTGATCTGATGTTTATCAACTACTTAAATATGTGAACATGATCCATTATATCAATTTTGTTACTTCTTAAATATACTTTAAATATTGATGCACAAAGTGCAAATGCTACGTGCAATTCCTAATGACCCAACTATTTTCCAAATGGCTAAATATTAACGATTCATTTTTTTTCCATTTCAAACATCTATTTTTAAAATATATAGCAAGCAACTGCACCCCAACTATTAAAATTGCAATACTCTTTCAAAAATTATTACAAACCGTGTAACCAGAAATTTGTTTGGAATAGTAATCTCATTTTCTTCACTTTGGCAAATAAATTTCGATAAAATTAAAACCATAAGATCAAAATTACATTAAAAGGAAAGGACTGTAGGCATAAAATATATAAACTAAGAAAGCAGTTTACTATCGTAACAGAAAACTTTTAGTTGGATCTCAAATCGGATCCACCAACAAAATATTGTTTGTATGCGCCATCAGAAAAATTATTAGAACTGTCGTTGACCAGTTCCTTCAAAATTGATGGATATTTTCCGTTAATAGAAGGAATTTGTCCAGCTATGAATTATATCCGACGACGGTTCAACTGGGTCGATGGCCTCGTTCCGGCAGATAGAATCTATTAAAAAGTTTCGCAGTGTATGGCTAGCCATTGATCCTATGTTTTTCATTACATACATATCAATTATATCGTCTATAATCAAATTCTGGAAAAACAAAAAAAAATATTCTGATATATAAAAACATCAAGCTTTTAGCAAGCTCCGAGCATCATGTCCTCTTATATTTCCAAATACTCTCCACACATATCACTGGTTTGCTCTCCAAACTTCCTGTTGATACATTATTCTTCACACTGAGCAAAATTTTGTAACAAAAAGACAACAACTTCTATTTCAACATAAACGGAAGGACTAGTTTATTGAATTAATTTTGCTAGACTCACATGCAAATATAATTTCACATTGATCTTATTATTTATGTCCTTGGAATAACATTCTCAATATTAGAAACATGGAATGATGCCATTTATAGTGAAATTACGTAGGTTTAGGTCTATTATAGTAGGGCACGGTTAACTTCTTAACTTTTTAATATGAAATAAGGTCGAATAGTAATTGATTGCTTGGTAATATAAAAATCAATAAATTTATTAATCTAATTCCTATAATTTAAATATAAACAAGCACAAATAAGTGCAACAGAAAAGGATACTAAAATATTATATTTCTGTAAATGGGATTATACAGGGTGTTTCAGACTCTACCGACACAGGGCAGGCACGTGATCTTAAAATATGCTGATTTGTTATTTAACATGTTTTGCTGGGATGTACGGTTGAAGAAATATTGGCCTCTGAAGATCAGTGTAAAATTTTGAAAAACAATAATATTTCAGCAATGCCTTAACATAGAGCAACCAAATTTTTACATGATTTGCGTTTATTGTCGTACCTCTTTTCGTGCGTTTACGGCATAATTAACACGTCTTCCTTTGTTGTTGACTAGAAATAATCCAGTCTCTCGAGCCCTCCTCTCAACATTAGCAAAGGTCCTCCGGTGTGGTATCAAACGATCAGGGAATCTTCCTCGGCACTCCTGTGCACTTTGTCGACACATGAAATCATAGCCTAGAAGTCGTAAAACTGCATACCTACCTACTCTTTGTCCGATTCAACTAGTAATGACGATGTTTCACAAAATCCCGATTTCTCAAAAACCGTTATTTTTTCGAAAAATTTGTAAGAGTACAAAATTTTTTAAATTAAATTTCCTGTAAAATACTGGTAAAACTATTTAATAATTGGCACATTGATAAAAAAATCGTTATAATTTTAAGGGCGCCCTGCCCCTAGTCCGGCCCTTATTAGGCTTCCAACAAATTCATATGTTTAACAATTAATGATAACAATAAACGCAAATCATTTAACAAATTTGGTTGCTCTGTGTTAAGGTATTGCTGAATTAATATTGTTTTTCAAAATTTAACATTCATCTTCAGCGGCCAATATCTATTCATCCCAGAGAAAAATATTACACAACAAATCAGCATATTTTAAGATCCTCTACACGTACCTGCTCTGTGTCGGTAGAGTTATGAAACACCTTGTATCTTTTTGTAATATTATAACTATAATGTTATATAAAATTGGATAATACCGATTTAAGTAATAAAAACATGTATCTTTTATGTGTAGATAGAAACAACAATTAATACTGTTTCAACATCTTAACAATGAGCTATAAGCAGCTGTTATATGAACTTATAAATATTCCAATTAGATGCATATAGATAAACAAAGAATAAGAAAGCTTATTTTAAATAAAAATTCGAATTAAAAGTTTTACAGCTATAAATAAATAAAAAAGTTACTTATTTTGTAAATAACAAAATATATTCATTGGACCCTCTCCTTCAGCTGCGAAAACCAGAATAGAGCACAAGACGCAAACACGTTACCGCATTTTTAGTTATCAGAATTTACAAAATTTCTCAACACACCATGTAATGACCAAAATTTCCATATCAAAGAGTTTAAATTAAATTCCTGTAAAAATTACATGAGTACTCTGCAGTACATATAAAAAATTAAGAAAAAACAAATTCAATTAATATAAGAAAGAATTTGGATAGATAGTTGTAAAATTTGTAAAAAAGTAGTTGTAAGAACAATATTTATGTAAGAAAAATAGCTGTAAAAGTGTTAGTTAGAAAGGTGTGATCTGCATGTAAATTTGGTATTCGTCTTGCCAACATTAAAAAATACCAGGCAAATCAACATATCCGGCAGTGCAAACAAATACCAGACTATCAAGATACCAAGTGTCTCAAAGAAGAAGACAATGAGTAGTAAGAATCGGATTCGAGACCTGTAATAGTATGTTCAATAAGAATTGATATTTGTAAAAGTTTAGGATAGGTTTTAGCTAGAAAAAGTAATTTTTTCACTTGCATGATTCAATAATTTCCAAATTGTTTTCTTTAAATAAAATTATAAATAAAAAAAATCATTTTGCAATTTTAAAAAAATATGAGTAATAAAGTAATAATAAAAATGATTCAAGAAGAGAAACTTAAATTAAACAATAATCTATAGTTTTGTCTGCTTTATAAATTTTCAAAATAATAACACCCTATGTTTTCCAGAACAATATATATGTATATTTTTATGGTAGCTCTGAAAATAAAGTTAAATATGTTTCATTTTTTCCAATAAGTATTTAATTGTAATTGACTTCAAATTCAGGACAGACCTACGTCGATTACATAAATTATTCACACAAAATAGCAGGTATTCGTGAAACTTGGAATAGTAACTAACAGCATTTTCAGTTACATAAAAAATTCACAGTAACGGTGCACGCTTTGCTTATTAAACATTTGCTGTTTATTTTTAGCGATTTGTTCAAAGACGTGCCATAAAGATCGAGGCTATTGCAGGAAACCTGGCGAATGTAGGTGAGTGTTAAATAAAATATGTATAGCCTTATATCGATTCTGTTTACATTCTCCACTTTTACAATAATCAGTATTTATCGGAAGTGAATTAAATTGTTACAAAATAATACAGTCTACAAACTATGCTAAATATTCTAATTCTACACAGGAAATATGTTTAAAAGTTGGCTACGGCTCTATCTTCGAACTAAAGAAAATACGAAAATTTGCTCAAAATCGTTTCTATGGGACAGCAGGGAATTCTAATGATTTAACAATTTATGTTTTACTTCCACCCTGCTGATCCCAGTCGCCGAAACTAACTAATCGTAAATGTTAACGTTCTAGCTAGAGATTATTTTTGTATAGCTCTTGGAAAATTTTTCCAAAAATGCCTCTTATGCTGCATTTATTGTACTGTCTTCGAGAAATTTGAAAATAAAAACCGGTTGGACGCAAGTGAATCTAAAGTATATTTTTCAAGAGCTACAAAAATGTGCCATTGTTAGGGACTTGCCGTTTACATTTTTTTTTATATAATGACATTGAAAAATATATTTTCCGAAGTTACTTATTTATGGTTTTCGTTTTTTCTTTATTTATTTTGTATTTTGCCACCTGTGGAAGAAATTTAAAATTAATGAAATAAAACCCTTGCGGCAAAAGGGTTATTTATACGAAATTAGTTTTGCCTAACCAAAAAAATCTCACACTGAAAAAAATTAAGAAATAAAATATACAAAAAACACATCGCTTCATATCTCTCACTTCAATAAATTTATTAACATTTCGAAAATCAATCGTTTCTCCTTTTGTAAAACTGAGAATAACGTTTGGCTTTAAACTATTCTTTACAGTTTCAATGTATTCCTCTTTGTCTGTTTGCATTGCTAAAAATATCCTAA
Source organism: Anoplophora glabripennis (assembly GCF_000390285.2). Classification (NCBI taxonomy): domain Eukaryota; kingdom Metazoa; phylum Arthropoda; class Insecta; order Coleoptera; family Cerambycidae; genus Anoplophora; species Anoplophora glabripennis. The sequence goes on along the minus strand of NW_019416232.1, from coordinate 372,860 downwards.
TGATGTTTATTCAATTATTACTTACTTCTTTTATTTAGTATTTGTATCGTCGTCCTTTTTATTTTTCATTTAGTGGTATTACTTTCCTTCGGCAATTTCAATTCATTATTATGAAATTTTGAATAGCGAATTGAAATTCATAAACTACATTTTTATGAATAATAATAAACAACCAATACTCCTGGAATTTTCTTGGAGGTTTTTAAAAATAGTGAATGTATAACAAACTATTTTTTTTTATAGGGTGTATCATAATTAATAGCGTATATATAACAGCTGTAAATACACCATTTTAGAAACAAAAAACGCCTTAGTAAACATGGGTTCGTAAACGCACCGTTTTCGAGATATAGGGTGTCAAAAAATTATTTTCAGTTTTTTAACGATATATCAGAAACCGTTTGAGATAAATGTTGTACACGTATTAATATTAGCTACTTTTGAGCACTAATTCAATTTTTATTCATATGACAGTGGCGGAGATTTTAAGATGGCGTGAGGTTATTTTGCCCCTAATTTTTACGACTCTGGGAAAATTGGCGTTTTGAAAGCCTATTTTCTACAAAAAAAAGGTACTCATCATCAAAAGTACTAACGAGAACCGAAAATAAAGTGGCATCATGATAAAAAAATATGTTTCAAAACTAAGCAAATAAATAACAATTATCACAACAGTTGAAAATTATCTCCTCCTACAGTAATGCACGCTTCCAACCTACGTCTGAGTGACTTACATAGACATAGGTTGGAAGCCTGCATTACCGTAGAAGCAGGCCATTTTCAACAACTGTTGTGATTTTTGTTGTTTATTTTTTGCATCGTGCATGTTGCCACTTTCTTTCATGTTTCCGTCATGAAAGGCTATTTATCTTTATCTCAAACTGTAACCTGAGGGGTTATTTCTTTAATTATCTACCTTTAATTAATTATTTATTTAATGCTCGAAAGGGAGTTTATTTAGTTATTGTTATACTTTAATTAACACGTGGGAACTTATAAATGTTGTATGTTCAGAAAATTACTTCCAAGCACTTACCCTTTCATTGCTTACGTGGGATGTAATCCAGTGGCTGGCTATACAGGGTAGCACTGAAGTTGGAGAAACAAAGGAAACACGAAACTTCCAGGAAGGGTTTTATTAACAATAAACAAAACAAACAAACAAAATAAAAACACAACGGCTCGACGACATTATTAATTAATTGATTCACATTCAATCGCGACAGCGTACCGAGATTCAGGGAATGCGCGCTCTATACAAAATTTAGAAAAACTATCAAAATTAATTAATTAACACGAGACTATAAAGTTAATAATTAGTCTGCTCAATGTGAAACTTAAGAACGAACTGACTTTTTCGGGATCCTTCCTGAATTCCACAATTCGCTTTGACCACGCCCATTTCTTGGGTCCAGAAGTTTCGGTTCTCATCTTATTGGCGAGAACCTGAATATCGGGACGCGTGTATATTTATCTAATTGTTTGAATTTACATTTATAACAATAATTATATGACTTACTAGTAACCTTAGCCTTCCCCTCTGACTCCGCGTAGCAATTTACGGGACGGATTAGTCGATCTCATTTAATCTACTCTTATAGCTAGGAAAAATCCGTCAAAAAAACCCAGCTGCTTAGGTATACTCTCTTTTCGAATTACTATCAATTTTACAATATAATTTAATTCTAAGGTGGAATTTCTACGGTCTTTCTCACGGTTTCGCGCGTTATTAAAAAGATGGGGGTTCTACGCGGCGTCTCCCAGACGCACCAGATGACTACCATATGGCCCTGACTCTAAGCGAACTTGTTACAAATATTGATAAATTTCGTGAAGCCTTCCCCGAAGGATGGTCTTGTCGACCTACTACATACCTACTTGAAAGCCCTCAACTTTCGATAATTTGTGTTGACAAGAGTATTTTACTTTTTGCTCATCCGTTCTGGAAACTAATAAATAAATGACTGCGCGTCCCGGCTTTTGTTATAAAACGGTTCCTGAGATATCGTTTAAGAAATTGAAAAAAAAAATTTTTTGACACCACATATCTCAAAAACGGTGCGTTTGGGGACCCATGTTTACTAAGACTTTTTTGCTTGTAGTATCCTGTTCTTATAATTAATAGCTTCGCTATTAATTATGATACATCCTGTATAATATATATTTTTAGAAGTGTTTTTGAATTTATTTAAATTAGCTTAATTCCTTTAAATTAAAGTACTGAAATATATGAGGGTTAATAAGAAAAGTAGATAAGATAGAAATTTAGTACAAAGTGCAAAATTTGCTTAAGTTAAAAAGTAATTCAAATTAATGTAATCATATTGTCAACACTTTTGACAGTCATTTCAACATTTCATTTTTTCTAAAAGTATAAATATTAACGTTTATTAATTCCATTTGCAGGGAGGCTTCGTGAAAACTCAGTCCTAGATAAGATATAGAGATATTAAGATCTTTCTATCTTGGCTACTTTTACGTATTGATCTGTATGAAATATACATAATTACATTATTAAATAATTATTTCAATATGTCAGATGTGTGTTTTTATATTAATAAAGTAGGATAGTAGCTTCCCACAATATCATCAAATAAGAACTTGTTTACGAATTTAGATATTTTTTGCATACTAAATTTTTGGTCTCGAAAAACATCATTTGACTGTATTTGTAAGGATTTTTAGGAAAATTTTTGAATATACCTGAATTAGCTTAGTACCTTTAAGATAAAGTAAAAATTCTAGAGCTAATAATGAAATATGTATTTTTAGATGAAATTTAGTAAAAGAGGCAAATTTCAAAAAGTTGTACAGGTAACCGTTACAATGTCTACATCGGGAAAAAGAAAATTTAACGCCAAACTAATAACATATAACAAAAAAATTTTTTTTTTCTTTTGAAACAGAAAATTTTACCGAAAATGAAATATTTTGTATAAATATATTCGAACTTATTTTAATTTTTGAAGTTACAGCATTTTATGATTCCATGAATGAAAAACATATCTACCACTCATCATCCTGTATAATTAAAAATATTTTTAAAATGGTCTAGTCGTACGTGATATATGACGTCCTAAAAGTAAATTTCTGCTATAATTTTAAGATAATAAATATTTCGCATTAAACTGACGCCCTGTATACATACACATGTATAATAATTTTTCATGACTTAGGTGCAAGGTGGGATGGTGGGGCAAGAATTGTGAAAAGTGCTTTGCCTACCCCGGATGTGTCCATGGAACATGCAATCGTCCATGGGAATGTAATTGCAAGAAAGGGTGGGGTGGAATGCTGTGCGATGAAGGTTCGTATTTACCGTTTCTTTTTTTTCAATTCAATTCAATTGAATATTGTAGAATTAAATACTTACCTTAAAACGTTACTATCAACAAACAGAAATTCGTTATTTATTTATTTCAGAATTGAACTACTGCGAGAAGAATGCCAGCACGTGCAAAAACGGGGCAAAATGTATATCTTTAATAAAGGAAGATGGAAGTTACAAATGCCTGTGCAGAGAAGGCACATACGGGAGAAATTGCGAGGATTCTGATATATTTACAGTGAAACCAATAACACCAAATTCTACTATTGTAGAAACTTCTACATTGAAACCAATTTACGTCAACATTAGCGACACAAACGTCGAAGATAAACCAACTTTATCTTCTAACGTTACTAAGCTGCGACCAGTATTATCAGATAACGAAACTTAGCCTTTTAAATGATTTTGGTGATAATTGGGGGAATATTTATTTATTATTTATTATATATTTATTTTGCCATTTATTATTTATTTTATAAATATATTCTTGGATGTATCATTTCACTATTTGATTCGTTTTTAATTTTTTCTTTGTGTGTATAATAAATATTTTCATAGAACTTGTCTCATAGTTTTTATTAATTTAGAACAAAGCCCAAGACTATTATTAACTCATGAAATGTATAACCAAAGCATTAGTGGGAGTTCATGAAGTTGAAGCTTCTTATTAAAAATAGCAACAAAATAGGTACGTAGGTTCTTACATCAAGATATCTACAAAGTAATTTGTAGTAAATATAAAATACCTTGAACCTTTTTTACTTATTTGTTATATTTATGGGATATACTAATCCAGGTAAAAATAAAAATATTATTCGTGGTAAGTATATTTATCAATAAAATAAGTAATACAAATTTCCACTTTAAAAGATTTTAAAAATAAAAAAGGTGTCCGAAGAAAGACAATGAGCAACCTTCCATACGATATACAGGATTAGTGTATTGTGTGTTGCCTAATGTCCAAGTTGTACCCATAGACCTTGTAAACTAAAAGATCTATGGCTGTACCTAACTGATTTTATATTATCTGTAAGAACGGATATAAAACAATTTTCAAATTCACAAATAATAGCTAAATTTTAAAAAATGTATACAAAACATCACTAAATAAATATATTCAGCTCTTCAGCGAAGGATTTTCCAACAATAACTAGAAAAATATTTAATTATCTCTAAGAGTAATCCTTGAACGCTCACCTTTTATTTGTAAGTATAGACACGTAAACGTGAAAGGTCGAAAAATTTTTTAATTGTATCATTTACATGAATTAACAGATTTAAAGGAAACTTGTTACAATATTTTGGTGTTTCCTAGCTAATCAAAAATACTGAAAGAGTGATACGACTTGTGATATCTACTAAGTATCTGATGATGATCTACTAATTTTTTAAATAATTAACGATGAATTATGCAAAAGAAATTGCAAACTATTCATGCCAAAATATATAAAATTCTATTCTTTTATAATATATAAAATAATAATAAAAAATTTAAATAAATCAAAACATACCAAAGTGAAAAATAATAACCATTTTTATATCAATTTATTTTTGTAACAAATAGTACTGGCAATCTGAGAACATGAACTAAAATAGAAAGATTAAATTGTTTGTACCACAATAAATAAATCTAACAAATTTTGCATTGTAAAAATAAACAAATATCACTTATATAAAGTCTCATTTGCATTAAAAGTATTTAAATAGTTCTAGAGTTGAGTAGGCGTTTGCTACATTATTAATTAAAATCGGACACGAATAAAAATGCAACCGCTGTAGCAAATGCACTTTCTGTACATGAGAAACTGTTAGAAATCGCCATCCTTGACAAAATAATTAGCTTTTTATAAAAATGGGACTGTCACATTTAACCGGCAAGTTAACAGAAAATATTTTATTAATAAGACTGCAAATGCATTGTATTTTTTAACTATAAGTGATTTGCTTGTTAACATAATTTTCCTTGCTAGTTAAAGGACATTTAAAATATTCTTCCGCAATATTTAGACAAAATCTATAACTTGAAATTTTAAATATAGGTCGTTAGTTACTTTCACAATTTTTTTTTATTGCTATTCAAGAAAGATTAGTTGGTATCACAGCATACAACAATATTGACCCATATTTATATTTAATTGTGAACTTGACTCACTTCAATTCAAGTAACATACGAAGTCAAACCATGAATCACTAAATTTAACTAAAAAACATATTTTTTCACAAGTATTAGAACAGAAATTTAATTTTTACAACATTTATTGTACGTATATTTACATAACAATCTATTTATTAGGTTATATATAAAAAAAATTCTATTGAATCATGAGTTATCAGATTAGTTATGCTGACAACCATTAGATACTCATTGAAAACACTGTTATATAAATGTATCCAAACTTTCGAAAAAATAAACAAAATAACAAATACCCTTTCCATTTATGTATCATTAGAACTTAGTTTAAAGCACTTGATGCAACATTATGTAACACTAGATTTTTTATCATCACGTTAAATAAAAAAACACTTCGTTATACGTGAAAGAATAAAGATATACTACGAAATTATCAGTTCAAATCCGAATGACAGATAAATAATGGACAAGTAGAGCATATAACAACTATTTCTTGTTACAAAACTCCTAAAGAAGGATTTCTAAAGGAGAATGTTGCGTAAGTGAAAAAAATTGCTGCCACTGAACAGAACAAAGCAATTCATCTATTTTGAGTCCCAGAAAAGATCTGGTACTTTGATATATTCACTCTTACAAAGCAGGTTGTTCTTTTATTTACTTTTACAAAGGCTCTAAAATATTATATGTACAGGGTGAGTCAACGCTGTGGCAAAGTTGATTTATCGCTATATAATATTGAGGTAAAATTCTTTGCTGATATACTCGGTTTTTGAGATTCAATCTAAGCAATCGTCACACATATTGTCATACAAGGTATTCACAAATAGTATCAAATGTTATCTTTTTCAAAGGCAAAAATTTTGTTTTTTTCAAATGGAATACCCTCTATTTTTTAACATGATATGAAAGACCTTATCAAAATCTACAACTTTCATAATAGGTGTTATATATCAGTTCCTCATATTTTACGATATTTTTAGCAATTGATATGGCTGTGAAACAAAAGAAATGTTTGTAACTGTCATTAGCTTTACCTGTCATGTCGTTAGCTTTGACTGTTGAAGTAGTTGTTGTTGTTTTCTGTGATTCAAATAGTTATTCCTAGTTAATTAATATTGTTTGTATGACTTTGTTCTTACTTGTTCGTAATGAATTTCTCAAGAGAAGAAGCCGAGCCTATCTCGATCAAATTTATGGTTATAGATCAGGGGTCGGCAAGTAATTTTGGGTGGGGTCCGGATACTTTTGAAAATTTTTAACGAGGTCCAAAAAAATTCAAAATATTTTTTTTTATTTTAATTTGGACTCAAATTTAATCTGCTTACTAACCATTAAGGACTCACACACACACAATTGTATAATACTAGAAAAAATGATAAGATTGGCATTTAAACGTAAAAAAAACATTTTTTAAATAATTTATTTGAGTAATTTATTATTTCAAAAAGTTTTTGGCGGTCCAGTATTTTACCTTACGCGGTCCGGATCTGGACCGCGGTCCGCCAGTTGCCGACCACTTGATTTTTTTCGTGGGGGTTTGTAAAAGACAGGGTATATGTATAGAGAGCCACTCGTGACGATGTGATAAATAGAATAAGACAACTTGTCAAGACAATAAGACAATAAGATAACTTGTGTATTCGAGAAAGAGGAAATATTTTTGAACATCTATTGTAACACTTAATAAAACTGTGTTTTATCTCTAAAAATTCAATAAGAATAAGAAAGCTGCATAATTTCGGATCATTGTTCTTTTCTGCAAAAAGTAAAGATACATTTTAAGCGATGCTTCTTTGTTTCAAACCTATTATGAAAGTTGTAGATTTTGGGAAGATGTTTGACATCTTATTTAAAAGAAACAAAATTTTTACCTTTGAAAAAGATAACATTTGTTACGATTTTATGAAAACCCTGTATGACATTTATAAACGGTGACCACGTCAGAATTTACGGTGAACCTAGTATAATATGTGTGACGATTGCTTAGATTGTATGTCAAAAAACGAGTATCAGTAACGATCAAGTATAAGGCGGAAAATGTAATTTTTTATATTAAAATATTAATATCTCGGAAACGCCTGATTTTTCACATAATACCTATTACGAAAAAGTTGCATAATTCCATGTAAAATATAACTGTTCACTCAAATACAGGATGTTCCATTTAATAAATATAACAATTTTTTTTGTTATTCTGAAGATACGGATCAAATGTTAACAGTTTGCTTAACAATTATAAATTTGTAGCATTATTGAAATGTTTGAGATAGTTCCGCTGACTTCTATTGGAAATATGAACCAAGATTTAAAAAAAATGATCCGAAATACTTGTGGTTAAGTTCATGTTGTACAGAGAATCCATAAACACTACTCAGTACCATCATATAACAAGAGCGAATTGGTATATCGACATGAACCACCAACAATCAACATTGTCGTCAAACAATATGCCGCATCTACCAATAGTGTCTAGAGGCAGGTGACAGACAGTTTCCTCGAGGCTCCCAGTGTGCGCTCATTTCCTGATTATTAATAAACCTTTTAAACTAATCAATTAATTTAATTCAGGTAAGTTTTTTTGTATATAACACATAAGAAATCGATCTAAATCGTAAATATGATAACATCAAAGTTGTCTCTGGATACGTCACATCACATAAGAAACACGCATGCTCCTGGGAGCCTGAAGTAAAGTGTATTGATGTGTCTAGACTCTAGTTCACTTACCTAGTACAAGAAATTCAACCTTATGGTTCGAATTATGTAAAACTTTCAAAACAAGTATCTAATACTGATTATTATCTTTAGTACAGATCAGTTCTATCTTCTGTGAAGGAATAATTGATTTTGCAACAGCGTTAGATTTAGATTTTGAAAGGAAAGCTGATAAATAAGTGCGAAATATTTTAGGGGGTAGTTGCCGAAGTTATTTTGTGAAAATAAGTTCATATAAACGTAGGTTGAAATATGCTTCGTTTCCGAGATAGTGTTTAAATTCATTATTTATTTTTATTAGTTATTTCAAGGAGGTTTTTAAGACTTGAAATTTGATGGTTGTATTTTATTTAGAAATATTGACAGCAACCTGCAAGATAATGTATAAATAGAAATTAAAAATACACAACTTGCAATAAAATGTTTTATTTATTTCCTCAAAAACGGTGCATCATACGAAAAAAATTGTAGAGTCCAATTTCATTTAGAATTGATGGCCGATTTCTAAAAAAATATCAAAACGGGAAAAAGTCAGTGGCGTACCATTTTTTTAAGTATGTGGTATTCTCGCACGAACGCCACTGATGCAATATTATGTGTTTTTTGTTTTAAGGGTTAGACCTAAGGTTTTATATAACCATTCTTATACAATAACTTTATTGCCACAAAAGGAAAATAAATAAATAAAAGTGGAAATATTCGGATCACCCCCAAAAAATACACATTTATCCCTCCAAAGCGTTTTTCAAATTTCGAGACAATATCTTTAAAACTCTGAAATAATTAATAAAATAAAAAATTAAAATTGAAACACTATGTATCTCGGAAACGAAGCATATTTCGACCTACGTTTATATGAACATTTTTCACAAAATAACTTCGGTGACCACCCCATAAAAAATTGTCCACTTATTTACAAACACCCTGCACATTGTATTTTAATGTGCCTTTTATGAGTGCCTTTTCTAGGTTGCTATTTATTACCCTTATATTTTGCTACATATTACCCTTATAATTTGCTACATTACCATTATATTGTACAACATTGCCCCTATATTTTGCTATATGTATAGTACCCTTATATTTTGCGACATATTACCTTTATATTTTGCTACATATTACCCTTATATTTTGCTACATATCACTCTTATATTTTGCTATATTACCCTTATGGTTTACCCTACATTATCCTTATATTTTGCTACATGTTGCTTTTATATTTTGTTACGTATTACCCTTACATATTTATTTCGCTACATATTACCCTTATATTTGTTTATTAGCCACTATATTACCCGTATCCATTACCCATTATATTACCAATTATATTACTCATTATATCACCTTTATATTTTGCTACATATTACTCTTATGTTTACTTTTTTCCATTTTTCTTTTGTGATTACCTACTTTTGTTGTACATCGAAACTTCTTAACTTGTTATCGATATCTAACTTTGACTTTTAAGTAGGATGCAGAGCTATCACGGTATACACAACAAAATTTAAATAACTTGATTAACGACATGTAAAACAGTATTAGTAAAAAATTAAATGGTACCTTAAGGCCCAATTAAAAATGCCGTTGAATAAAGTAGCTAATTATTAGTCTGTTGTAAATGTTAAAAAATTACAGAGCTTGATCTGGAACGACAAGGCTAAACAAGATAATTATTAATAGTTATTAGTGTCGCTATTACGCACCTTTTTTGGGAGGTATGGAAAAACCTTAATTGCTGAAACGAGTTTTGGGATATTCTGATGTGGGTATTTTTACGACCGACCAATCAATCATATTATCGAATAAGCATCTACCACATTTCAAAATACAAAATTAATTACAATAATTTTCAACAATTTTTATTAACTAAAATTATACAGATGCGTTCTTACAGAGTGCGATTAAAATACTTGGATAAATAAATATGAAGATAGTCAGACAAAAAAACTCGAAATGATCAGAAAATAAAGTAAAAAGTATTTTTTTTAGAAAACAGAAGTATTAAATACTGCGGTCTAATTTTCAAAACACTGAGTGGAGAAAAAATTCTGGAGACCTTTGTGGCAGAATCTCCGCCACTGCATGGTTGATATCATTATAATGCAGTTTTAGTAATTTTTACCTTTATATCTTTAACTACTTACGTTAATATCCTTATCTCGAAAACTTAATAATTTATACAAACCTTACCTTCTTAAAAATATAAAATTGTACACTGAAGCATTGGTTATTATTTACACTTTTTCTGTAATTTATTCGAAAACATGTAATATTTCCAGTAGAATAGTTAAATTTATGAAAAAAGTAAACTCATTACACACATAGTATAAAGTTACATTATTATATTGTAATATTTCCGCTAAGACCTACTATTCTTTTTTACATATTTATATTTTCCATAGTGGCAAAATGTTATGCAAAAAAGATTTATTAATGCACATACTAGTATCTTCTACAGTAAAATATATATTTTTGTAGCCCATCGAAAACGTACCGCAAGGCATTACAGAGTAGTAATGAACATTTCGGCAAAATCCAAAAACAGGTAAAGTTTGCTTCTGAGGGGGACAACTTTTGGCGCAAAAAGCATAGCAAAATCTTCAACCCCCTAAGTGGGGGTGCCATCCCCTAAATTTTTTCAAATGGGAATGGGGGTCAAGTGGGGGGTCATTAGAAAGGGCTTTTAATTCTCTATACATCGATTCTTACTTTTTGAAAATCGATCCATTATTTTAGAAAATATGCAGCTTTGAAAATACGAACAATATTTTTGACGAGAAATGCGAAAATCGATTTAATTTTAAAAGAATTCGCTTTTTTTTTTTCTGATTTGCGAATTCTTTAGCCTGATTTTGGTGAGCAAAAAATTGTCCGCTTTTTGTTTCGTATTTAGATAGGCCACAAGAAGTTGCTAGATAACTGTCTTGTGACTTGTAGTTGAAGAGTACCAATACTGCCGAGTCTTTTAAATTGATTAATTATGGTGTACTCAATTCCAGAAAGAGTAGAAATTATTGAGCTTTTTTTCAAAAACAATGAATGCGGAAATCGGGTCGCCGAACTGTTCAACCAACGGCATCCTGAGAAACATGCGTCTGGAAAAATTGTTCGCGAATTGGTGGCCAAATTTCGCGAAACTGGCTCCGTTCATAACAAAAAGAGGCAGGTTGAAAATCCGGTACTAAATGAACCTACGGAAATAGCGGTATTGGGGCAAGTGGCAATGGATAGTACGCTGAGTACAATGCAATTGGCTACTGCGACAGGAGTGAGTCGTACAAGTGTCCAACGAATATTAAAAAAATACAAATTCCATCCTTATAAGATTCGGCTAGTGCAAGAGCTAAATGAAGACGATTTTGATCGTCGTTTGCAATTTTGCGAAATAATGACTGAACGAGCGATAAACGATAATTTCCTCTTTAATGTGTGTTTTTCGGACGAGTGTACGTTCTTCTTGAATGGTTTAGTGAATCGCCATAATTGTCGTTACTGGGCTGATACCAATCCAAGGATTTTCCATGAGACACACTCCCAACACCCCCAGAAGTTGAATGTATGGGCAGGTATTTTTGGAAATTCCATTGTAGGTCCTTTTTTCCTTCCTGGAAATTTGACAGGCGATATGTACTTGGATTTACTACAAAATGTCATCGACCCAGCTCTAACAAATATCATAGAGGACGACCCTGCTTACAATGAACACGAACTGATTTTCCAGCAAGACGGAGCTCCTCCACATTACTCGCTCAATGTGCGCAATTACCTAAATGAGACGTTTCCAGGACGCTGGATAGGACGAAGAGGTGCAATTGAGTGGCCCCCTCGGTCACCCGACTTAAATCCTTTAGATTTCTTTCTCTGGGGGCACATTAAAAGCAAAGTTTACAGCACTCCACCTGATACCTTGGAAGATCTGCGAGGACGAATCATTAATGTATGTCGCGAAGTAACACCGCAAGTGCTCCAGAATGTTCGACAACGGTTTGAAGACAACCTGTATCATTGTATGCAAGTTGGCGGACAACATTTTCAGCATTTACTTGACTAATACCGTAAGTTTTGAAGTAAAATTAAATCGATTTTCGCATTTCTCGTCAAAAATATTGTTCGTATTTTCAAAGCTGCATATTTTCTAAAATAATGAATCGATTTTCAAAAAGTAAGAATCGATGTATAGAGAATTAAAAGCCCTTTCTAATGACCCCCCACTTGACCCCCATTCCCATTTGAAAAAATTTAGGGGATAGCACCCCCACTTAGGGGGTTGAAGATTTTGGTATGCTTTTTGAGCCAAAAGTTGTCCCCCTCAGAAACAAATTTGACCTGTTTTTGGATTTTGCCGAAAAGTTCTTTACTACCCTGTAATGCCTTGCGGTACGTTTTCGATGAGCTACCCTGTATATAAATACAAACAGTACAGAATATTATTTGAACTAAATAATTAAACAGCTTTCTCAAAAATATTAGAGCAATGACAAACTCGACATAACAGTTTCAAATTAACAAAGTGGTTTTTCATTCGTTGGTTACTATTACTTTATTTTCTTCTTATATTTTAGACAACCACTTTACCAGTCTGTGAAATTTTCATATGAAAAGTGTCACGTAAATTAAGCTGCAATTGAAAAAGGAGGTCTCGTTATTTAAATTTAAACCAAACTTATTTTGATACTCTCCTAAACCGTATAGTAAGTTTCTATTGATCTTAGGCTCCTCTAACTACGAATTAAGTAAACAAAATAAACTTATCCGAGATAAATGAGTCACTTTGTTTTGTAAAATGGATTTTTATCTTAAAATAAGCTGGTAGTAGTGGCATCCTCCATTTATTTTCTTGGAAAGAGCCTTATTTAGGAAACGAATTATACAAGGTGGAGACGACTGTAGGCTAAAACCACATATCTTTAAGAATATTAGTTACTTTCTCAATAAAAGAGCTCGAGTATATTCGTGAAGATGATATACATATTGAACATTTAGTGTAATTTAACGGAATTTTTCTTTTTGTTTATTATTTGTGACGTTTTCTTTATTTCAATTTACTGAATAAAATGGAAATGATTTAATACTTAGCAATATTTAAATTGTGCCAAACCTAATTCTAATCTTAAAAGAGTGACAAAATAGAATAACAGAACGCTCTATCTAAAAAAAATATCCTGAAAACATAGTGTACTATAAAAATATTGAGGTACTACAACCCCCTTTTCTACGTTCTGGCTTTGATATTTTAAACCAAAATTACTCAGAAAGTGTAGCGGAGCTATCCATAAAAAAAATTGATTTTAACACCTTGTATTTTAAAAATGAGTCTTCAAAATGAAAAATACATCAGAAATGTCCCATTATTTTGGATCTAAGAATATATAGTTAATGGGTTGAAGTTACATCCTGTATATAGTTCGAAATTTTGTTATTTATCTCAGAAATCGTGCATCCCAGTTGTAACAATCAACGTCAATTATTCTTACAGTAAAAAATGTACTTCTGCAGTCATAGATAATTTTATAATTATTGTATAGAAATATATATTACCGAGTTGCTGTTATGCTTCAGAAATTTGATAATGATGACAAATCGGCTCAATGATTTAAGTTATAACGTTTTATAATACATTGCAATTAAGGTTGTCAACCTCAGTTGCATAGGAAATGCATGCACACCTACATTGCCACACTCGTTTCATCAACATTCTGCAACAGGTAATAATCGTTTCCACAGAATGTCTTACTTCATTATCTAATTTTATGTATTTTAGATTCATGTTTTTACCAAATCTTTACATAAGATAAGAATTTCGAGTAGTTTTAACTGAAAGTTCTTAAAGTAAAATAGTTTTCTGCCTAAAAACGACAAAGACAAAGAAAAAAATTAGCATTTAATAAACTTCTTTCGGTAAGTTCTTATCTTAAATGTTTAAAAGTAGAAACTTCTTTGCTAGCTTATCATAAAAAAAATTTTTTTAAATGTTTAACGTTACACTTGTCTAATGCACTGGCATAGCTTGAGAAATAACTCCATTTACAGCAATGGACCATTTAATGTAAACAGTATCAAGCTAATAACCTTAATCATGTACAAGATAGAAAATATGATGTTCAAGTTAAATAGAAAAACATAATAGAAGAATCACTACATCACTACATATTATAAAACAAAGTCCTCCGCCGCGTCTGTCTGTCTGTCTGTTCGCGATAAACTCAAAAACTACTGCACCGATTTTCATGCTGTTTTCACCAATGGATAGAGTGGTTCTCCAGGAAGGTTTTAGTATATAATTTGTTAAGTTTTTTTATACATTAACGATATTTGTTGGAGGTGTCGGAAAAAAATAAGCCGTCTGGGAGCTTTCAACGAAAACGCTGCCTAAACCCTTTGAGATATAACAAAATAATGTTTGGTGGAATTGTGTATCTTATATAGGTCTATAGAAAAGTCCGCGATGGCATATGTCTATCTCTTAAGGAAAGCATACAATATCCTTTTTAATGCTTAAAAAAATGGGCAATTATAAAGTGGTAATTGGAAAGCTATTTACACAAATACGGTATTAATCCTTATCATTTTAAATACGTTAGTTGGCTTGAGCATTTCATGGAGATTTTTTTTTCCCTTTACACCATGCAAATTAAGTGAATACCTTAGGAGATATAGCAAAATCAAAATAATGCGCAACGAAATTAATTTCGTGTCGCCGTGATTCGACCGGGCCGCGCGGGCGCTCCGTGACCCCGCGCCTCGCGTCCGAGCCGAGGGGGTCCGAAAGTTTATGTAGTGTATCAATGTATGGTGGAATTGTGTATCTTATATATGCCTACAGAAAAGTCCGCGATGGCATATGTCTATATGTTAAAGATAACATACTACCTATATCCATTTTAATACTTAAAAAATTGTCAATTAAAAAGCGGTAATGTAAAAGCTATTTACACAAATACAGTATTAATCCTTATCATTTTAAATAAGATAGAGGCTTTAAGCATTTCATGCACATTAATTTACTCTTTTACACCATATAATTTAAATGAATATCTTAGGAGTAATCGCAAAAAATTACGGACGCGAGAATAAAATTCAAGCGCCTCGCTTCGCTTGATGCGATCGCCGACCCTCCCCCCGCACCATCTTGCCTACTGTTTAGATAATAAGCCGAACGATAACGCGCGCGTGATCCTTTGATAAACTGATTTGGAGCGAATGGAGGTGACGACTGACGACTGTTTTTTCTTTCTGGGTGTTGTTGGAAAGTTATAATTGCGTTCGATATTTTAAGGTCACATTTTTGTTTTGTATTTGTTGTCTTTAGGTAGTCGGAACATACATAGATACTTGCAAACATAGTTTTATTTCATTGAGTTTTAATAATTTGTTTGTTTTTTTTCTCATTGTGAATCACTTAAAACTTCATAGTCGCATTTTTGTTTCGTGTTTGTTTTCTTTAGGTAGTTAGATACCTAACTACTTACTTATTAATTAAAATTGATAGTCTTGGAAATAGGTACTTTAATTTAATTCGTTTTGTTTTCACATTGTTGGTAGTTACCTTATTGTTTTATATTTAAAGGTTTTGCATTTTTAGTTTTGAGTTCCTTTGTTGTCTTTAGGTATATAGATATATCGTGAATTATTTTAAAATTAATATTAGGGTCGCATTAGATGAAAGATGATTGATTTTTTGTTTGTTACGATTTAACTCAAAAACTACTCAACCGATTTTACCGAAAGCTACATCTCCTCGGAGTAACATAGGCTATTTTCTATTAGCCCTTGCGAAGCCGGGGTGGGTTGCTAGTAATGTATAAAAATAACGCAGTATAGCTAAGTCCAACTACAAGTATTTCTAAAACACCTTTACAAATTTCTACACAATGTATGTGTATTATTCATCAAATTAAGTGAATTGTAAGTAGTGTTATAACTGTTTCTTGAATTGTAAGTAACACTGCATCTCGCTAGAGAAGTAATAGTTATCTACTTTTATACAGAACTATTTGAATTTCTCTAAACTTCCTACATTTCCTTCATAGAGTTGCCTATGTACTACAACGTTAAGTGCGTCATTATTAATAACCGTAGATGAAAGTTGCTAAAATAACTCAAGACACGCAAAAGTTTTAGTTGAAAATGATCTAGTCATATTAGCATTTACCTATTCTTTTTGTAATGAAAACTAAGAACCATTTTTTCCAAAATTAAAACAGGATATGTAATTCTAAGAATATTTCCATAAGTTTTTTGAGTAAAAATTCCACATTTTAGGAAAAATGTGTTTAATGAACTAAATCTATTAATATATTCAATGTTGTTCTCATTACACTGACAATTTAAAATTTGAAAAAAATATATTTATTCAAGATATAATACATTATATTTAATTTAATTTAATTTAAGTTTATCTTTAATGAAAAAGCTACTGGTATACATTAATGTACATTTTCCTCGAATGTTCATATTCGTTGTTCGAATTGCTGTGTACAGGCTGGTCCATTTTCGATGGGAATTCAGGGTATTTCAGAAACTACTAAGGATATGATAAATCTGACACCACGTTCTCGAGCTTGATTTTCATGGCAAACTCGACTGTCAGATTGAAAATTTGCTATCTTCATTTGTTTCTGAGTTACAGGGCGTTCTCGTTATTGTGACACTTTTTAACATGTCTGTATCTCAGCTGTTAAATAAGTTAGAGTTAAAGTAAAAACTGCTCAAGACTAATTCTTTGGCGTAGAATTGAATGCCGGTATTAGATTTTTAGTAGATCTTAAGATTTAGGAGTTATGACCCAAAGTTATATTTTTTTAAATGGAAATCGTAGCTGACCATGGCCTAAAAAATAGAGATTTTTTTCCGCTTTTCAGCAATATATCACATGCTATAGTTATTTTTTCAAACACGGAAGATACGGGGTGTTTCATATATATTTTTTTTTTTTCCTTTTTAATATGACCAGCTATGAAAATACAGATAAAACTATAATTCTTACTTTTACAAAAGTCATATCTGTTGTAAAAATATGACATTTATTTTAAATGCACAACATATATTCGTGTGATAATATAGTACTAATGAAATTTTAGGAGATAGGTGGATAGGAACAAACGGACCGATCAGATGGCCAGCTGGGTTACCTGATTTGAGTGCGTTGGACTTTTTCCTTTGAGGTTTTCTAAAAGACATTATATTTAAAATTCCTTTTAATAATATTTCAAATACCTATACATTTAATGAATGCTACCCGAAACGTTGCCAGAAGATGCGTGAAATGTGTGACAGTTGAGGGACGGCAATTTGAACATGTAGCTATCATTTTTGAAAGTTTTTATTGATGTAGGTACTTTCTGTTGTTTAATTTACGTTTAATATTGTAACTTCAGTTGAAGTGGAATAAAAATTTGAAAACTCTGTCTTTTCTTATCTGTAATATATATTTTAAATAAACGTCATATTTTTACAACAGATATGAGTTTTGTAAAAGTAAGAATTATAGTTTTGTATGTATTTTCATAGCCTACCATATTAAAATGTAAAAAAGGATCGAATTTATATATAAAACATCCCGTATCTTCTGTGTTTGGAAAAATAACTATAGCATGTGGTATATTGCTGAAAAGCATAAAAAATCTCCATTTTTTTAGGTCATAACCAGCTACGATTACCATTTAAAAAATTATAACTTTGGGTCATAACTCCGGAATCTTAAGACCTAAAAATCTAATACCGGCATTCAATTTTACGCCAAAGAATGTCTTGAGCAGTTTTCACTTTAACTTTAACTTATTTAACAGCTGAGATACAGACATGTTCAAGAGTGTCACAATAACGAGAAACGCCCTGTAACTTTTTCTTATGAGGGTCTTTGGTACTTTGGTAAACAACCATCGATTAATAAATCTTAATCATCCTTCATTTTAGTCACACAATTTAGATTAAATTAATTCATATGTCAGATAAAATTTCACGTTTGTTCGTGCTGAAAACACAGTCCACGCTTAGGTCTGATTTTACTCTATAAAACTCTGGTGTTCAGTTATTCAGTGAAATGCAAGAGTTTTCTTCAACTGTATCTGATGATTATCACTGGTTAATCCTCATGATCAAATTTTCAAACAGAGTACTCTGCAAATCAAGAGATCAAGAGGTCCTCTGGAATTTCGCTTCGACGACACAGTAATTATATGTAATTGCAAACGGACAAACAAGTCAAGTATAATAATGGATTTTCCAATGAGAGTGTCAGGACTTTAAAATGTAATGGTGGCAACATGGCTCGAAATGTCGATATCAAACGTTGTTTGGAACATCATGGATATACGTACAAATCAACAGTACGTCTAATTCATTCAAACTTACCATCGAAATGCTTGTTGTGTTCGCCAGACGTCTTGCGCATTTCGAGCAATTTGTGGTCAATGTAACAGCCAGACCGAATGGTCTCTTTATCGTTTAATTGCAAATTTTAACAAATGGCTCAGTTACAGAACCAACATCTGTGAGTTGTCGGATTTCCCGATCACAGGAAAACTTCGTTCTTGTAAGCCAGAATATAATACATGATCCGTACCTCTCTATTCCCTGTCGTTCTCAGAAACTTGGTCTTTCTCGGACGACAATGTGGCGAACTTTGCATCACGATCTTTATCTAAAGGCTTTTAGAATCTAAATTCAAGTACTCAAACCGTCTGGTCAAACTTTCACGAACTGGGCTCTAGAGCAGATGGAACTCGATCCACGTTTTGGAGAAAAAATTATTTTTATCCGATGAAGCGCATTTCTCGCTCAATGAATTTGTAAACTAAATAATCGCAGTATTTGGGCTGATGAAAATCTTTAAGTGATTCAGAAGGTGCCTCTTTATCCTCAGAAGGTCACCGTTTGATGTGATTTTTGAGATAAAGGCGTAATAGGACTTTTTTTTGAGGGCGATGATGCAAATCGTGTTACTGTTAATGGAGAGCGTTACGGAGATATGGTAACAGAATATCTACAGCCTAAACTGATAGATGTTGACATAGACAATGTTTGTTTTTCAACAAGGTGATCCGACTTGTCACACATCTCTTCTGAAAATTGATGCAACAAACTGAACTGGTTATTTCGAGAAATGTTAATATCAACTGGCCACTAAAATCATGTGATTTCACCCCCTTGGACTAACTTAGGGTGTTATGTGAAATATTTGGTTTACAGTTATAAAGTATTTAATCTTACTGTTTATTTCCCAGGCGTTGCTATTACTTTTCTGGGAATAAATGATCTCACAAGTATGGAAAATTGAATATCTTAATTTCATTATAATTTGCTTTCAGAAATTAAGGATTTGTTTTGAATGAGAAAACCTACAAATACTTTTTTATTCGCTACTAGTGTTTAGTGTTAAATTTCATAAAGTCATCTGTTTAACAGTTAATTCGCATCTATGAAAGGCGTCCTGTTATTTTTTTTTTTAATAAAAAGCCATCTAACAAGTTACATGTTCCAATATTGCAATATGAAGTACATATAGTGTCCATATTTGGAATACATGATTAAAATGTTTCTAGATATCTTACTATGAAATGCTTTGAATGTAATAATAACAAACTGTAAAATTGTAAAGATAGATTTATTGTAATTATTAGTAAATTTTTGGTATGGCAGTATTAAGAATATCATATGTACATAAAAGTAATCGCTCATAATATAAATCCATTAGAGTACATTTTTTTAGCAATATAATATTACAAATTATAAAAAAACAAAGCAGAGAGTAGACTGTTTTCCAGTATTTTTTATATTCACATTGATATATTTTTTTAAGACATTTGGACAAGTTACCATATATGTTTAAAAATAAATTTGTACAAGTATAATATCCTAATGGCAATTTCAACTAAGCCTTCGCAGGTAATCATGCTTACTGAAAATTTTCTAATCTTACATTGCAATCACTTACTTCAGAACAGCAAATGGTGTTCGTCGAAATCAGGAAGATATAAAGGTTGTAAAATGTTAAACTTTGATATGCAAATTGTTTTCACTTTCTGCTGTGACTAAGCTGAATTATTAATGTTCGCCGTTACCTCAGTGACACACCCAGCGCTTAAAAATGAGCATAAATGCGCGATGTTATATATTGTTCGTTGCGCAACTCTCAATCTTCTGTTACGGAACCTTATACAGATAAATTACAGGAAAGAAATTGTATACCTCGTATACATATCGCTGGGACACATTTCAATAAATTCTGACGTCGTTTAGTAAAAACCTTCCACTGGACAAGCTTCAGATACTTTTAAATAATACCAGTCCTGTATTATTTTCGCGATACGAGTTGATTATCGGATGTTTAAACAAGCGAATTGGATTGCGCAGACGAGGCAGTGAGCTGAGTTCTGCGCAATCAAAGGAGATTCAGACTAATAGTATTCCATCAGATATTGAAGGAACAGCTTCGCTTCTTCCAAAAAAAGTCAAAATTGTGGTAGGATGAAAGGGTTAAGATTAAAGGCATAAAGAATGTCGACAACGAGTTCTTATAGCATACTTACACAGGTTGTCATCGCTTTGGATCTGCTATTCTACTGTGCGTTCGACGATGTCAGTAAAATGGATTACAGATATTAACGTGTGCGTGCACTTAGTTGCATTTTTAAAGAGAAAGTTTGGGCGCTTCCAATCCAGGAAATCAAAAGTTTTAAGTTAAGATGAATTAGAATCTATCCCATGAACCTATTGAAAAAATAGTGCTTTTATGAGTTTTTTAGCACCACTGATATTTGATGTCATACTGTTTCAATAGTGATAGCGACATAGAAAAAGAAATAGAATGGAAAGTTATATAAAGGATGATTGAAGAAAAATATAAGTATTTTCGAAAGACAAGTCTAGGGGAATATGAACTGTTATAATTACAGGGAAAAAACTGTTATTTTATTTCCAATGACAGCCCTGTATTTGACCGATATTTCTGTAAATCGAAATTAACTATAATTAAATCAATTATAGTTAATTTATTTAAATCGTAATTAAATACCTAACAAAATATTGAAAAACCAAGTTTATTTTGGCTTAATATGTAGAAAAATAACATTAATAAATAAATGAACGAATAAAATGAACGATAGCTTCATTTATTTATTTAATAATAGTAAAATAATTCCGAAATTGAAATTGTAATTAATATTTCGTTTAACAATAATTTTTGTGACATTTATGTAAATTAAAAAAAAATAAGTATAAAAGATACATTTTTTCTGGAGTTCAGGGCTATTCTACGAATTTGTGAATATGCCCATTGTTATTTTTTCGTCGAGCTACCCCAGTTTAAAAAAAAAGAAATTTCTACGATGAATAGAAGCCGAGATATTGCAAAATTTTCAGCGCGCATCAATTTGAACTTTGGATTTCACTTTTCTAGCGCGCGCGACTCGCTTGGACGAGTTTCCCCCATCACCACGCCGAGCCGGACAGTTTACTTAGCAAGTACTTTCTCTTTAAAGGGCTCGTGAGTCGTTAATTTTCCACATTTTTCAATGCAATTCACGGGAAATCGTAAAAGTCTTAATGTTGATAAACAATTTCGTTACGATTTAAAAATAAAAATCTTATCTTGGCTCCTATTGGTCGTAGAGGGTGCTTTTTTAAAAAATTTGTATTTCTTTGCCAGCTATATTTTCGGTGAAGTAGCATAAATAGCAACAATTTTATTCCAATTGTTTATAAGCGAAAAACGCAAGGTTTTTTAATGCACAATTTGAGAATGTTAATGTCAAAAATACAGTGATATTTTTTAATAGGTCGCTTAATTACGTCTTTAAGATTACAATGACGCTTTCAGAATCATGTTTGGTTGAAAATTAACGCCTGTACAGGCTGGTCCATTTTCGATGGGAATTCAGGGTATTTCAGAAACTACTAAAGATATGGATAAATCTAACACCACGTTCTCGAGCTCGATTTTCATGGCAAACTCGACTGTCAGATCGGAAATTTGCTATCTTCATTTGTTTTTAAGTTACAGGGCGTTTTAACTTTTTAACATGTCTGTATCTCAGCTGTTAAATAAGTTAGAGTTAAAGTGAAAACTGCTCAAGACTAATTCTTTGGCGTAGAATTGAATGCCGGTATTAGATTTTTAGTATATCTTAAGATTTCGGACTTATGACCCAAAGTTATATTTTTTTTAAATGGAAATCGTAGCATGACCTAAAAAATAGATATATTTTTCCACTTTTCAGCAATATATCACATGCTATAATTATTTTTAATTTTTATAAATTATATTTTTTTTTCCTTTTTAATATGACCGGCTATGAAAATAGAGATAAAACTATAATTCTTACTTTTAGAAAAGTCATATCTGTTGTAAAAATATAACATTTATTTTAAATGCACAACATATACTCGTGTGATAATATAATACTAACGAAATTTTAGGAGATAGGTGGATAGAAACAAACGTACCGATAAGATGACCAGCTAGGTTACCTGGCTTGAGTCCGTTGGACTTTTTCCTTTGGGGTTTTCTAAAAGACATTATATTTAAAATTCCTTTTAATAATATTTCAAATACCTATAGATTTAATGAATGCTACCAATGCGTTGCTAGAAAATGCGTGAAATGTGTGACAGTTGAGGGACGGCAATTTGAACATTTAGCTGTCATTTTTAAAAGTTTTTATTCATTACTATTGTTTAATTTACGTTTAATATTGTAACTTCAGTTGAAGTGGAATAAAAATTTGAAAATTGTCTTTTCTTATCTGTAATATATATTTTAAATAAACGACATATTTTTACAACAGATATGAGTTTTGTAAAAGTAAGAATTATAGTTTTGTATGTATTTTCATAGCCAACCATATTAAAATGTAAAAAAGGATCGAATTTATATATAAAACACCCCGTATCTTCTGTGTTTGGAAAAATAACTATAGCATGTGGTATATTGCTGAAAAGCAAAAAAAAAATCTCCATTTTTTTAGGTCATAATCAGCTACGATTTCCATTTAAAAAATTATAACTTTGGGTCATAACTCCGGAATCTTAAGACCTACTAAAAATCTAATACCGGCATTCAATTCAAAGGATTAGTCTTGAGCAGTTTTCACTTTAACTCTAACTTATTTAACAGCTGAGATACAGACATGTCCAAAAGTGTCACAATAACGAGAAACGCCCTGTAACTCAGAAACAAATGAAGATAGCAAATTTCTGATTTGACAGTCGAGTTTGCCATGAAAATCGAGCTCGAGAACGTGGTGTCAGATTTATCATATCTTTAGTAGTTTCTGAGATACCCTGAAATCCCAACGAAAATGGACCAGCCTGTACAGAGGCTTAAAGTTCATAACTTTTGGAGCCTCCATTATAAAACACACACCACAAATTGAATTGTACGAAAACTATTACACCTACAGCGCCCACTTTTAGCACACTTTTAAAGTATGACAAAGCCCTCAACTTATCATAGGTTTTATAAAATTTTAACAATAAATGCGATAGTTATAAACATCTTAAAAAATGGGCACTTTTCTTGTTTTTTTGCAATAACTTTTTTGTTTATTATCCGATTTTAATTTAACAGGTCTCATTTTGTAGGTAATTTTATTCCCTGCAAGCTGCCTTTTGTCACTTTTCGCTAAAATTGATGGTTTTCCCTGCAAAGTGAAAAAACTGTTTTCCTCACTAATTTGTTTAAATATAAAAGACAACTAATAAAATTTTTTTACTCACGAGATAAGAGATGTTTTGTATTATGTTCCTTTAAACAATTTTACAATAATCTCGCGAATAGGAATTTTTTTGAGTAAAAATTTTATTTGCTTTTCCTAGATATTCACCAACGGATTCAGTTATTCTTATCAGTACCTACTTTGTATCCTATCTTTCCAAATCTTGATCTGCCGAAGAACACCGAGTAACAATTTAGTTTTATTCGTAATACTATATAGATAATACAATAAAATGGTAGATTTCGCAGTACCTAATGTTATTTCACTTTGAAGTGGTATGTATTTTACGATATCTTAAACGTTTTTCGAGATACGAGTGTCTCATTCATACTTATAATTTATTCAATATGTATTATTATTAAAATTTCTCCTCCTGCAGGAGGAATGATTTGCGTGGACTGATTTTCCCTATTTCAAACCCAAGTTTTTCATTTTTACCCCATTTTAAATTTGTTTAAACTTTAAGCTCTTATTTATTTTCTAAATCGAACCGTTTTTGAAAAATTCAGGTTTACTTCATAAGTACATTTATATAATTTTGCGATTAACGATTATATGTCACACATTTCAAATAATTTATATATAAAAAGTACTCTAGTTTGTTATCTTTCGAAAATTTTTAATATTTAGAAAAGGTAATTTATTTTCTTTTTTACAGATTGTTTCAAATTTTTTGAAATATTTGGAAGTAAAAAATAGATGGTCTTGCGTAAATTTTATTTTTATTTTTTTCAAGCAGTAACACAACAAGTACTTGCTTTATAGAGATTGTTCAAAATTTGTAACCGATGTTAAAAAATTTTACAAATGCACAATCAAAACTAAATTTCTCGGAATCGGTTAGATTTAGAATCGCTGACGACTTTTAAGATATCACAAAATATATACTGAAAGGAATATATTTCCCTAAAATGGTATTTTCATATTTTACATTATACTCGGCCTGTAAATATCTGGTCACAATTTATGGCCACCCTGTAAGGAAGGTGGGTCGGTCAAATAAGGCATGTAACACTTGTTTTCTTATCCTAACAGAGAGGGCGGTGTATGCCGTTGGAGTAATAGGGCATTTTATTACCTCAGACTTTTTATAACCGCAATAAAACTCTTGAATTCCTATACATACAAAAGTGATAATAATCACCCCGGAGGGAAAAATGTTACCTGTCTCTTTTGAGGGCAAAATCTGTTAGTTTTTTATATATATTAAATTAACATAATCATAGTGTAGCTGTAAATTAATGTTAACCTATTTTCATAGAGCAAATTTTTTAAACAGTTTCGTTGATTTAATACAAGGTAAACAAGCCGAGATTTTAGAAGTGCTTGTACTACATTACTTCATTTAATGAGCCCTGCCTACCTACAAAAAATAAAAAATATATTTTTGGGGAAAGTTATTTCAAGGTTGCCCAAAAAAAAAGGATCCTTACACATCACTTTTTCTCTATGGCCAACTTTGCAGCTTACAGGATTGCCACGTTAATATGTACAGAATTATTCATAATAATTTTCTTAATTGTGAGCTACTTTTTACAGTTTAAAGGAGTGTTATGAAATGAATAGTCGATTATCCCTAAACCTTAAAAAAAAATAAAACTACAAGAACAAACAGTGTGCAATGTTGTAATTACTTAAATACTAGAACTGTAAAAAAAATAAATATATACGTATAACAAATCAACATAACAGCAAAATCGATCCAGTTTGAACAATCATTATGAATATTTAAAATCGTAAGTTAATTCTTTTGTTTTATGGGATGTTTAAAATAACCACTACATGATAAACAATATTTCAACAGATAAATTAATGGAATATAATGAAAAGAGGACGTACTTATCTGTTTTACTATATTATTCAATGAATAAAGTTTTTATTTTTATAATTACTTGAGAAGTAAGTAAATGAACTAAAACATATTTGGGAGACTCTACACACTCTATGATGTTTTTTGTATTATATGCCAGACTTTTTCCACATCTAATTATGGTAACACCAATTTCAAAGAGGAACTAAACAACCTTAAAACACATATACTACCATTTCTGTGTATCTATAGACAGTAGATTATCAGTGGTATAAAATATAGCGTATGATACGTAGTCCTATATGCCAGAAATAGTCCACAGAGACCTAAAAAGCCCTAGAGGTAGAGGTATGTCCAAACGCTGATCAATATTCGAAATTTTCACCGATGTTTTGAATCCAGCCGCAATCCAGCTGTTGGCAAAGAAACTGCCGATGACCCCTGCGGATTGCATAAAAAATCACCTATGTTTCAAATTTTCTAATAAAACAACACGAAATCTACAAACATCGAGTCAAGGTTCACTATGTAATGAATATGAATCCAGAAACCCAACCACCTTTAACGACGAGTCAAAATAACACCATCTCAGAGGTCAAATGCAAGAGTAACAAAGATGTACCTCAAGAATTAGCGGAGACATCTAAAGGTGATTGAATGGCGATGCTGATTTTCTGTAATTAATTAACCAGTGCAATTTACCTGGTCATTCACTTTCATTTTATTGTATGTGTCCTACTGCATGTTACAAACCATAACTTGTATATCAATTATATTAAACAAATATTTTATATTCAATATAAAATTGATATAATTGTTGCTAGCTCAGATTCAGGCTTAGATTATAAATCTAACGCCTTAATCAGACATCACTATAATCTTGCGGGTGGTACAAAAATGCTCTTAAAATCTGAAAATGATTGGATATAAAAAAATGTCAAGCACAAAAGTGCTTACACCAAAAAAAATCAGTGCAAAAGACTAACTAAAAAGTGCCATCGAGAGGGTGTCAAGTAAGTAGTGACAACCACAGTGACCTACTCTCTAAACACCAAGTTTTAAATTGCAAGCTTTAAATGAAAAAAAAAAAAACAGAAATTAAAAGAGACAAGCGAAAAGCTCTCGACAGTATATTCCTCGAATATGGTGCGTTGTTAGAGGAATCCGCAGTAACCCAATTCTTCGAGGTCTAGACTCCGGTAGCGACTACTACTGCGAGAAAGATCAGGAGAGAGGACGGGTTACAGCAGTATATAAATATTATAAAGATATTTATCTTTTTTTCGAATTATTAAATAAGAGAATATGGTAAAACTAACATGATATCATCTTAAATTGTAAATAATTATTTCTAATTATATACTTAATTACTGTTTTGATGCTTCAGTAAATAAATATGTTAATTATCTTACTCATTTGTTTTGCAATAAAGCACGTATCATATTCATTTGAGAACATATTCATTTAATATGCATCAACGCAACAATAAAAAATCAAGTTCTGCAATATATGCAATTTATGTTACGACCTTTCTCAATCAAAAGATACTGTTATTATCCGATTATCCTTGCAGTAATTGTATTAAAATGAAATATTTCTAATCGTTAATTGTTAATAGGTATAATGTGACCAAGATATGTACAGGGTGTCCCACTAAGGTCGGCGAGGTACGATATTAGTATAGGCCCTAGAGGCCTAGAGCTACTT
The DNA here is from genome assembly GCF_000390285.2 of Anoplophora glabripennis. Classification (NCBI taxonomy): domain Eukaryota; kingdom Metazoa; phylum Arthropoda; class Insecta; order Coleoptera; family Cerambycidae; genus Anoplophora; species Anoplophora glabripennis. Next base: position 345,453 of record NW_019416232.1, on the reverse strand, counting down.
AAAATTGGTGATAATAAAGACGAAATTCCGAAACAGATTTTCGAAACGATAACAACTTTTTGAAATGCATGATATACACTTAGAGATGTGTATTTTGTATTTGTCTACTTTTTTCCGTTTAAGATTTTTGGTTAGCCAAAGTATTTTGAGAAAAATAATCCTTGACTGACCTTTTTAGAGCAAGGCTTTATTTCATTAGTTTTTTAAATTTTTTTCACAGGTAGCAAAATACCCAGCAAATAAAGAAAATAAATATGAAAATGTTAATTAGTTACAAATATAAAAGATACTTTAAGGTGGCCATATCCCTGGCCGAGAAATAGTCAAATTTCTGGCGTTTTTAGGTACTGAAATCTTGAAAACTAAAACGTGTACAACAAAAGTAAGCACAAAAATAAAATCCTTGGTGTTCTGTTTATTCATTGTTACTATTTAAATTTACTCAAATAAAATAATAACTAAGAAAAAAGCGTTTGTAAAACATGCGTTTGCTGTTATCCTAACCCCACATTTTAAGAATTATTTTCACGTACTTATAAATAAAAGTAAACAATTTTATATGTAGGACTAAGCAAGTAAATGTTATAAGAATATTTACATGTAGAGTTATATATAAATAAGTTAGTATTTTCGTAGATTTCAGTACCTAAAACCTTGATGGTTTGATCGTTTTTTGCACCTGTTTATTCGTTTTACTGCGGCGTCTTTGAAAATAACCAGGTGGCATGACATAACATTCCTATTATTTGATAAGCTTTAGATTATTCAGTTATTAAATGTTTTTAAACACTATTTCAAGAATATGGGGCCCTTAACAACAACCTATGCTAGCCATTACTTGTTGGGGTAAATAAAAAATGGCGATAATTTACAGGTTGACACTTCCTTTACGACTATCATAAGAGCTTCTGAGAAAATAAACAGAAGATCAACAAATCACTGCAAATCTAGTGCTAAATGTTAACGCTAACGTACCTACTAAAGGCGACTTTATCTAATGATGTGTGAAAGACCAAACCGGCCAACATTCTGAAAGAAATAATACTATGTTCGCCCAATTCTAGCGTTTACTTTGATTAACGCACGTAAATCATATAATCGTAATAACAATGACATACGCAATTGTTCAGATAATGATACTTACTTGTATTCATAACTGAAATGAATAACCTGAATAAATTACCTGAAATTAATTTTGTCAACCATAATATTCTATAGGCAATTAGACACAATGAAAAAATATACTAACAATTATTTCAACAGTCTTAACCACTTGCAAACTAGACATAAATTCAGAGAAAGTAATCAACTAGGCTGACTATTATTTAAATTATGTATTTTATCTTATTAAAATATCGATTTTCTGAGTTTCAGCCGTTTTTCAAGGAACTTTAACATTATTTAAAAAATTAGCATATTAAACACACCGACTTCCCACTTATATGTCATTGGCTATATTATTATTGCCGATTATTTATAGAGGTATTACGAATGTCTTAAAACGTGCGACTTGTCAAAAGAAAAAAGTATATTACTTCCTTCCTTTTTTTTTATTGAAGTGGACCAATTTTTTTAGTTAAATCTGTAGCAGTCTTCCTGTTGTCAAAACGTTATTCATATTAAGAAAAAAATTTTTTATAACATCCTGTCAAAGGTAATCATATTCAGTGGCATTTTCCATTTGCTACTTATTACTTTATAAAGCAAAATTATAATATGTATATTCACTTTAAATATTTTAGCAAACAGAATTAGAAATGGAATTGACCGAAGGGATATGACAGGAAAGTTGCATCCTAAATTGAGATTACATTTTAATTATATTTAAGAATAATATATCACTATAATAATACAATAATAGGTATCAATCAAATCTATTAACTCAAAGGATTATTCGTACTTGATTTATTAACCTTCAAGTCCTATTCATCAACTTTGCATAATATGTTGCAACTCTAGCAGATCTATAACATATCTATCTTTTTCCAGATAGTTCTAAAAATATTATTGTACGAGGACAATTCGTAATTATGTGACAAATATATTGAACGTTATACATAAAACACAGTCTCAATCATACTTGCCTTTTTGTAAAACATATTCCTATAAAAAAATTAATCCAAATAATTGGCAAAAGAGTTTAATTCAATCTAATAATTAGGTACTATAGGCTAGTTAATAAAATATAAAGGATTTTAAGATGGTTTAATAAATATGTATATTTTCATCAGATTTATCCAATCATTTTTGTACAAACAACTTCATTAAGAAAGAATGGGAAAGGTCTCAGTTAGCCAAAAAACTATAATAACCAACTACCCATAGAAAAAATCTAACTAACTGTAATGGTTCCAATAACACACATTCGGTTGTTATAGGTAAAAAATGTGAAAAAGTACTAACAATAAAAGTTAATGCCGTGCCAACATTGTAGTCATTTGCAAAGACTCCAAAAACAAAAACACAAACACTCAAAACTATTCTGGCCTATTGCTTTCCTATTCGTTAGGCAAGTAGATTTATTCTTTGTACAAACCCAAAGGCCTACAAATTGAATTTCCTCAGAAGTACAAGGCCATTGAACTTAATATGTGTAATACAGGCTTTTACTATTGGCAACTGCATAAGTTATTTATGCAAATTAAAAATAAAATAGGTCCCACCATTGTTCCCTGTGGAACACCCCTAAAAACCAAGAAAGTGTCGCTTATTATTTTATTTATTTTCTTTTGTTTGTTTTATTAGCTTTCTTTTTCAGCTGAATTAATTAAATCAAATGTGAACCATGATCTAATTAATTTCATTTTATTATTCACATGTATATTTTTTCTTATATACCTACAGTGTTAAATCTTCAGTAACAAAGTACTTTCCATAAATTTGTTTTTGTTTTTCAAAAAAAAGTATTATGCTCAAATGACACAAATTTTATCACCACGAACCGAGGCTTTCCAGAATTATATCCTATCTTTCCAATACTGTAGCATTGTTCAATATCGATTTCAGTTATACTACGTACATTATTTGATTTTCTGATTCTGTTATATCCAGTTATTTTTCTAGTGTAGTTTTTACTTGTCCTTCAAAGAATTTCATGTCTCAGTAAAACTTTTAGTGATTTTATTTATAAAGGCTTCATCGACAAATCGTGGATTGTTTCCTTAACGACAGCTTTACATTTCAGCAGTTTTTCTTAATTTCTTTAGTAGCATTATTTGTTAACGAAATTTTTTTATTAACACACTAGAAAATAGAAGTTGAATTTTGCATCATATTGTCAAATTTCATCTCTAAAATTTGCCCGTCACTGTTATTTTAAATTGACTCCAACCATTTTTTCTATAGTTCTCCACTTTTCCTTCTCCATCTTTAGACCACAGACAAAATAGCTATCGCCAAGCTATATTGTCTGTGTTTAGACCAACACCAAAAATTAGAATAATAATCGATATCTGATCTGCCTGTTGCACAAAACACCATCAACGGTGTGTTAACGTTTGAAATTTGATTCAATATGAAGCAGAAAGCCATCTGTCAGTCAGTAATTTATTATTGCTTAGATAATAAATCAATGAATACAAAACAAACTAAAAAATTGCTTGTACCTGTTACTGTACATTATATTGTAGCAGTTGTATGATTTATAAACAAGCAGGTGAGCAAACTGACAGTTAAATTCACCTTTAATAACTTCTACGGTTTGTTGACCCAGTTAAAATCTGACCCCTAGATCATTGGATATTAACTCAACTATAATTTATATATCAAGTTCTGTTTTATTTAACTGATTGATGGCGATAATTACCTATTCTTTTACGATACGATTATATAAATTCACAACAGACATCGAAAGCGATAAACAAACTAACGCTTCGTTGTAATGTCATTATTTGATTTGCAGACACGTATCCAGTGGATTATAAAATTTTATCACAACTACTTGGTAAGATAAACACAGTAGACAAGAAGTGGACAGTAACAATTACTCCATACTTAACGTAATAATCTAGAGAATTGAGAGTAGAATGTTCTGTACGTTCGCAATTTATCGATTTCTGCTTTGCGAAACGAGCAGTTGTCGCAGAGAATGCATGTTGCACAGCGTGGACTTAATATCCTCGATAATAAATCCCAGAATAATTCCCTTTCAGCAACGCTTTTCTCTCCTTATAGGTCACGAATCACCACCACGACCCGCATGAATCGCTTGATACGGTCAACAGTAAAGTTACTAATCCTAATTAGCATTAAAAAAATGAACCACTTAACAATTTATAATTGAAAAATAGGAAATACTTATTTTATGATACTAACAAAAATATAAAAAGGTATTTAAATAATTAAGGCTCTGCTCCAGACAGATTTACGAATTAAGTACATGAAAGCATTTATTTATTGTAATTCATTTGAAAAATGGTTCTAATGTTAAAAAAAACTAGTTCTTTGAAAAATCATCTCAAGTAAACTTTATACAAAGTGATTTCTGAGTCGAGGCATCTTTTGGTAACAGTGTGAATAACAGAAAAAGTGCTCAGACTCAAAAATAAAGGAGGAACACCCTCCAAAGTTTAACACACTTTTAAGTGAGGATCTGTCCTTTGCTGCTAAAAAATAAAAACTTCGAATCACGTTTTTATTCGCCAGCACGCTACCAGTTTTGAGCGTGTTGTGCAACCGTATTGATTTGAATTAGAAACGTTTACATAGTTATTTTGGTGGATTGCTGATGTCCAAATTGCTTTAACAATTGCTCTAACTTTTGACAATAGTGGACTAGTGGACAAGATATTAATTTCGTTTCCCTAAGTGGATTCACCCACGTTTTCTAGGATTTGTTAGAGTGGTACAAAGAGCCAATGATAGTTTGTAACGGCACATTTATTATAATTGTATATAAAGGGGATTTAAAACAAAAATTTGTTTTTGAAATGTTAAAAAATGTTCATGTACATCTTGAGCATGCTCTAAGAATGTTAACTTGAATTTAGGATAGAAAAGCGAAACATCGATGTAATTATGTAAATAGTATTAAAAGAAAAGTAGTAAAGAATAATTTTGTTTTAACTCCAAACTGTCAAATCTTGTTAGTAGTGTATTATACTGTATATCTGTTTCTAGATTAGTTCCAATTTCTTTGAAGAAACAAAATTCTAAACACTATCTGGACGTTTTCAATATTCTGATTTAGACCTAATAAACAAAAATCATAATAATACAGTTTAGCTGTCTCATTTATTTTACTAAAAATGTGTTCTCAAAAGGATAAACCACAACAAAAAAATACGCCTAGGTCTTTAACGATTTTATAGCGGAAAAGTACAATGTCAGCAGTAATAGGTAACTTTTTCCTGTTATAAGAACAATAGTGCATTTAAATATATTAAGGTGCAATTTGTTTCTAGAGTCTGAAAATTAGTTAAAGACGTATGGAACAAACAGCAGTAAGGATTTTCAATTCGTCAGCAAATAAATGTATGACAAATGTCTTTAATAACAAGGAGAATATTGAGGAACAAACTGAGGAACTCCAGAGGTTTCAAAATAGTTAAGTGATACAAACTCATTATGTGAAACAAACTGGACTCTACATTCAGAATAATTTAAAGAGACATAGTGCTGTTAAAGCCAAATTCGAGTCTAAATTGATATGATATTCCAGCCTGCCAAATGCCTTTGCACAATCTCTAGTATATACTTGATCACTTTTGTCTAAGATATCAAAGACAAATTCAGAATTCAGAATACAGAATACTGATTACTGATACTGAATTCAAATACTGAATACTGATTCACTATTCTACTATTCACCACAAAATCATGTTGTTCTAACACAAATTGATCCTTGTTGACATTGTATATAGGACTACACAGTAAATTTTCCAAAATCTTACAAAATTTGGGAAAGATAGACATTGAACTTTATCATTTTAATCCACTTTTTGTCAACATACTTTAACTTAGTTCCAATCAAGTGAAAATTTATTCGTTTTCAAGTTAAATAATATTTTCAAATGAATAACAAAGACAAATATATAATCATTTATGATGAATGAAGGTAACTTATCTGTCCCAGACTTACTTTATTTTTTAATTTTCTGGAGTCAAAATTAACAGGTGATTATTGAGTTCATGATCACAAGAGAGAAAAACGCTTTAAAAAAATTGACAAAAGCTTTGAGCATATCTTGAGGATTATCTAAACAAGTATTTCTATATCACATTTTACCAGGTATTTCTTGAATGAATAAAAGACCGAAACTTTTGGGGAACATATGAAAGTGAATATTGCACATGGTCTAGATAATTTTTATAGGCTTCCGTAACTTTATCTGCTCTTAATCTCGTTAAATATTCAAATTTATTTAAAATATGTAAACTGTGGGATTTCTCATTCTTTTTTAAAAAAATTACCTCTACTTTTTATATTTCTTATAATTTCAGTACACCCATGTGGATGCTTATGACTGTAACTTCTATACAGGCTGTCCCGGTACTTGATACAATAAAGTCGAGTACAAATAGATGAGGTCAAAATAATATCAGTTCTATCTAAAAAAATAATTTAAAAGAAAGAAAACTCAAAATACATTTTCAATATGGGCGTTTTCCACCTGCACACACTTCCTAAGTCTACAAATGTTATTTGTTTGTACACGAATAAAGTATTTCTGGGGTATCTCTAATATTATCACAATAGAAATAAATTCTTTGTAGCAATTCATCCCTTGCCTGTACTGTGGTTGCGTACACTAAACTTTTCAAGGATCCCGACGGAAGAAGTCCATCGCGTTAATGTCTGGAGAACGTGTGGTCACGAACTTGGGTCTCCTCTCCCAATTCATTTATTATTAAACACAATGGATAAATAATTTCGTACCAAACATTTCTTCGGGTGTCTAATCGAACATCGTCTAATAGTAGCTGCAAATTACTTTGCAAAAACTCCAAATATCGATGTCCATTCAGACGTTCCTCAAAAATGAATGAACCTATTAAATTACTAACCTTTTTCGAGTACAAACAATAACATTCGTATCAATAGGATATGTGTCCATATTGAAAATGTATTTTGATAGTTTTTTTCTTTTAAATTATTTTTTTAACTTGAACTTATTCTTGTTTTGTTTTTCTATTTTGTGTTATGTGTAAAGTGTGTTTGTCAAATTTTGTTAATGAAAATTACATTAGCAGACAGTAAGATTTTCTAGGCTCTTATTTTAAAAATATGTATGCTTCCAACATAGTCATTAAGTGCAATTAAAAATTAAAAACAAAAAATGGTGGAAGCGTCGCTTGATGTGTACTGTGACATAAAATCACAAATATTTCTTAAACTGTTAATTTCACCGAGTTGAACCAAGAATGTATTATCGTTGGCAAATTCTCCAGAGAACCTATTTTTTATGCAGGCAGATTGCGATCGTCATCTACGCAAAAATTCTGGGTTGTTAACCATTGGGCATAGTCCGTCCCTGGCGTTCTGGTCAACTTGATTAGGTTTCACTTACAACATCAAAAACAAGCTGTACGCATATGTTATCGATCACCAAATTTGGATGATGCTGAAGTTAATAGTTTAAAAACTGTAAATAAAAATAACTTTTTATTACTCATGACGGATAAGTCCTATCTTTTCGCATGTTTAGTAGGTCAGTAACTAGCTGTTTGCCCACTCTATTTATTTGCGTGCGGTAATATTACTTGTCGCACGCGAATTGCCAATAAAACACGTAAATTTTAAATACTTACACACTCGAAAATATTAGTTTTAAAAAGTGGCATTTAAATGACAGTTATTTATGTCAACTTAAACTGAATAAAATATGTGGACCCCGCCGGGGGTCTCTAAGATTTACTTACCGCACTTATTGCACAATATACTATTTTAATTTTCACCTTTGAGGGCCCGTAACTTGTTAACGAAGGCCCGTATGAAAAAAATTTATATGAAAAACTGATATTATTTGGCCCTCATCTATCTGTACTCGACTTTGTTGTATCAAGTACCGGGACACCCTGTATAAAGTGACATGGATTTCACACATTTCAGACAAACGTTAGTAAAAGAACTTCAAGATTACAAAATCAAACATCACCAAATTTACTTAAAATTTAAATTTAAAAGATAATGTCAGCAACTCGTGAAATATTTTCTCAAGTTCAAGGAAGCCAAATAAACATTTGGAAAATTACATGAAAATCGGTATCATCCTTACTTTTACATCACCTCCAAAGTACCGAATTTTGCAATTGGCTTTAAGAGTAACATTCCAACAATGAAAACTTTTTATGATCAACTTTAATGAAGAATGAAGCCTTATTTGCCGATAATGGAATTAATAATTCTCACAACACACATAATTGGGAGAATCGTCACGATTTTTATAACATACACATGTGTAACATTTTGTTACCTTGATTAGTTAACATATACCGAGTGATTCAGTTTGGTATTCGCAGCCCCGTATCTCTTTTATTTTAACAAATAGCTATAACAAACCCTATATATTTTTAAATCGCGCTCAAACTCTATCAAATGACATTATTAGATCGTCTCCATGGTAACATGTCAAAATTGCTATAGTCAACTGTTTTTGTTCAAATGGCACACTATATATTTTTTTATCAATTATATCAATATCTTTTTATATATAGTTGCATTAGAAATATTGCTAGAAAATCAGCAAAAAACCCTACTACTTTCAGTAGCTTTATTCTGAAAAATGGTAAACAGCTGCTAGAATTTTGATATTTCTAAATAACGATTTGTCAAAATAATTGCCATTTTGTACCTACCTAATCTATATATAACTAAAACATGAAAACTTACAGTAACCAAGAAAAACTAGATATGATTTTAATTTATGGAGAGTGCCGAAAGAACGCTAAAACTGCCAGGCGTTTATACCAACACCGTTTTCCATCAGATAAAACTTTCGGAAAGTTAGCCAGAAAGGCGGCAGATGGAAGTTTTCAAATGAAAACAAGAGTTTTTAAACCCAGAATTAAAAATAATACATCTGTACCAAAAATGATAATTGAGTATTTATCAGCAATCTGACATAAAATATTTGCGTAAAGAAAATAATTATTATTTTTTCAAGATGTAGGAAATGTTATAAAGCTGTTCTGAAAGCTCTGCCAACTATTTAAATTCTGATGAAATTTCAAACTATAGTACATAATCAATTCGTCTTTGGGAAATTGCTTAACAACGTAATTTGTAACAACGCATTTCGAGACAAATTGTGGTTAAAATTTTAGTAGGAGGAAGAATAGCGTCTATCCACTAGTTTCCTAACAATGAAACAACCTTGACTTCAATTTAAATTTAGAGGTTAAAGTACGTAATCGATCGATTTATTATTTTTATTGAATGGATTTATTTTTAAATAAGTTTTAGATAATATGAAAAACAAGTATTTATGAACAATAATTCAATCAATATATAGTACTATAAAAAATATGAAACAGATATAGTCAGGATTCTAACATGCTTGACTTAAATAGTATGTTTAAGTCGGTGCACTGCTAAAGAAGTAAAACGAAAATCCAGTGATTCTTTTGTTGCAGAGATTTACCTTTAATACCATATTTTTTTTGCATTTGAAAAGATGGGGCAAAAATAAAAATGATTTTCGTCAAGTCTTGCTTAGGTTTTTAAATTAACGTTGTATTGTGATGTATAAATTCACATTGTTAACAGAACTAATTATTTTTCGAATACTAGTTACTATGTATGCTGTATAGAAAAATCTATAATGAAATAAATCTTCCTCGGATTCGTTCCAGTTATCTACAATTCAACAGCAGTTATGTAACTCGATCCTATAAAGTAAGTGTTATTTTCTGACTGTGACATTCAAAGTTAGCATGAATGAGTTCAATAAATTTATCCTCGATCCCTTTCACTAGCAAAAACAGGTGCGCTAGACGGCACCACAAATACTCATTCGATAACAGGAGGATTATGTTGCAAAATTGAAATGCACCTGCAATAAAATCCTAGCTAATTACATTGGAATTGAAAAATTTAAAAATTCTTCACTAATTACATAGTATTTAGTATTTAATGTTTTTCTCTTAATAAATTGCTAATTGACGCATTTGTTGAGTAATAAGGCTCATATACTTTTTCTGTCTACATTTAATGTAATATAATTCACTGACTACATTTTATCTTTACTTATACTTTCACAAGTGAAGTATCTTTAAGATCCTTGTCAGTAAAACAGAGAAAATTCCTGTCTTCTGCTAAGAGCATGCTTATGGCAACTGTCACCAATTCTGCCTTAAAATTGATAAAATTTCGTAAAATCTTTATAAGAAAAAAGCTCTAAGTTATCAAGTTTCATATTTTAGTTCATATATATCAAATATTTGTTGTAACACATGTTAGAAGCAGGTTAAAAATGTGCAACACGTGATGCTGAAGCACATTCTACAAAGTTGAAAGGATAATTTGTCAAATATATTAGCAACAGAATTAAATTCGCCAATAAGATTTTCAGCACGCACGGTAATCAAATAATCATTACCCCAGTTGATGCAAATAACTACAATATTGTTGCAAATTGAAGTAGCAATAATATTCTGCCACTGGTTAATAGTGATCGTAGTCATTGGACCATAATAATATAAATTACAACAAATAACTTATATTTTTATTTACACTGTTGTTAGGGTAATAAGTAAAGTTTTACGAAATTTGGAAAAATTTTGTTTTGCTTTATTTCTTGTTCTTATATACCAGTCACTTTTAACTGTTTTGCAATGGCAGCAATATTGGAATTGTTCGTTTTGAAGAAAGCATAAGGCAATGCTATGATTTTTTGTGTTTAAATTTTATTTCTGAAATATATTTTATCAGAAATTACTTTATTATATACAATAATACATTTACGGTTGTTGAAAAACTCCAAAAATTAATATACAGAGTATTCTAAAGGTCCGTCAGGAAACTCCGGGAGGTGATTCTATGGATTAAAATAGTAACATTATGTAATGAAAATTTTTTTCGAATTGTGAATTGTTTGCAAATTACAGCAGTTATTTTTTTTTTATTTTTCTATTTAAATAACTTATTTAATTCAAGTTCTATTAGTCTCTCATTTGGCACACCCACTAAGTAGATGAAGCTCTATTTGACTAGTCAGAGAAAAGTTTCATTATGCGCCGCTAGAGGGCACTTTACCTAGAACTGAAAATTTGTTTGGTTCATAACTTTTTTCTCTTGCTAGACATCACAGAAATTTACATATTTTTGAAAAGAAAAATAATATCAGAAAAAAATATGTACTCTTAATTCAAGTCGATAAATGTAACAGTTTAGCAGGAAATTGCCATTAAAGTGTTATTAAACATCAAATTTTTGATAATTCTTTCTGCAATTAATCAAGTTGCTGTAATGCCATCTCTTGTAACACCAGCTTCGTTAGTAAATGAAATATTATTGGTAAATTCATTATCTTCAGCTTATTTTTCCACAACGTTATTACAGAGCCGGAAAAAAAATTTATTATGGTGAAAATCAAACATAACTGCTTTAAACAATATTTATTTGAAGCACTGCAACTTGTTTAATTACAGAAAGAATTATCAAAAATTTGATGGTTAATTAGCGACTTGAACAAAGAGTACATAATTTTTTCTGATATTATTTCTCTTTTCAATAATGTTTAAATATCTGTGATGTCTAACAAAAGAAAAAAGTTATGAACAAAACAAATTTTGACCTGCACTGACGACCTACAAAAATTTGTAAATTTTACAGTAGGTAAATTATACACACCACGCCAAATTTGAATAAGCATACCAATGATTTCGTAAATAATACGATTTTAACAACCGACCAATACGGCCATGTACAGTAAATACGGTGAGACTTAGACCTTTGCTTTATAAGGCAATTCTAAATTATTTATTGAGTTAGTTCTATTTGTAGTTAAATTTTGATTCACTCGAACTGAAACAGCCTGTATAAAAATGGGATACCTGCCATAACTCTAATTATTAAAATATAAAGTTTGAGTAACAGGAACACTGGATGGATACACCACAAGTACCTTAATGTGTAACAGTCCTATTTAGTCTAATTATTAGATAAATTATTTAAATATTTCATTTGTCAATTTTTGTGGTAATATATGGATATAATTTGCGCTGATAATTGAATAAATTGAATTACATGGATTTGATAACCTTCAGGTGTTTTAAAAAATGGCATACTTTTTCTCGTTCCGCCTGCAGACCCCAGACATATTTCTCAATAAAAGAGGTGATAGGTAAGTATTAGAAATATTCTTTTGCTAATAGGTGTGGCACTTATTTTAACAAAAAATGTAAAAACTGTAATTGATTTTATTTTCATAACTTAATAATATGACGTAATATACTTGATCTCTTCAAGTAAATTTCAAAATTAATAAAAATCATGAAAATTCCAGATTCGCTCCAGTAGAAGTTGGTATATGCAGTGTCAAGTAAAAGTCTGAAATATTGAATATAAAACAAAAGGGAATTATTATTTTTTTAACAGTTTTCTTAACTGTCAGCTCAATTACTTTGATTTGATTTTGACGCCATGACCATTTCGATTGGTTTCCATTTTGTTCTTACAAAAAAAAATGTTTTTAAGGTAACAGACCCCACTTATGAGGTACTGGTATATCTACATAGGCAAATAAGCTTTTTTTAAAGTAGAATGATTTTTTGGATACCACTAACCAGTAAAAAAAATTCAAAGTTAAATTTAACAGAATTGTTAAAAAATGGTATTTCAAAAATTTTTAATTATCTTGTCTTATTAAAATTAAATTTATTAAAACATAATAGTCGTTTTTATTTAAAAGAAAACGTTTACAGTTTATTTTTAAAATGGAAATGCCGTTAAAATTGAGACTATATTTTCAAAAAATTAATATTCGCCAATCGTTTGGAAATAAATTAATAGTAGAAGTTGTTACCTTTTAGTGATGATTTATTTTAGGGGTCTACGAAATATTCCATTATACAAAATAAATGAAGGAATCAATAAAAACTATTAGTCATATACAGAACAAGGTAAAGCGAAGAAATTGCTTGAAAAACAAAACAAAATTGATTAAAATCAATGCTAAGTATTAACAAACTTCAGTCGGCGTGATCGTCATACCATAACAATTACACATAAGTAGTGTCAAAACGTTTAAATAAAACATTATTCTTTAAGTAAAATCCAGAAATGATTAAAACTTTTTAGCAAAACACCTCAATCTTGTATACGAGTATTTCGATAATACATAAAATCCATTTCAAACTCAGGAGGATCTATAAAATGGGTTTACTTTTAACAGTTTTTGATTCAACATGTTATTTAAATATATTTACACATTACACGTTACGCTACATTGGCCAATAAAAAACATGTATATGTAATATATTTAAATACTTAAGGAGCAGCGGGTGCTACAAAAAAAAATCAGCCAATTTCGTATTATTTAGATATAGAGGTACCTATTATTTTTGCAATGCGAAATCAAATTATGTGAATTATTCTCGAATTATATATCGATTTATTTTTGTTTTTAATTAATGCCAAAAATTTGACTATTTAACATAGGTTATGGGAAATACCCTTACCATCGAGTTGCAGGTGAAAAAAATGAAAATAGTAAGAACAGACCTGAATCATTAAATTAATAGATGAGAGAAAGAAAAAAGTAGGTTGCAGCACATTTCCAGAGAAATCAATCAAACATTAAAAGTTCTGACTTGTCCGTCAAATAATATAAGCTAAGGAGTAACGGCGACAGCGCAATAGAGTATGAATGAGCATAGGTGGCGGGAAATTTAAATAAATGTTTCGTTACGCAACTTAGTCATTAGAAATGGATTACATTCAACTTGTGTTTATTTGTGTAATACAATTTAGAATAATAAAATAAAATGAGAAATGTTTCAATAGAAGAAGTAAAAAATACAGCAAACAATAAAATATTTATACTTTGCATAACAGCGCATATAACAATCTTATGCATTTTGATAAATTATGACATTTTTAATATAATTTTGCATTCTAAAATTAACATTTCAATAATTTCAGTATATTTTTTAGAATATTTTTGGCTGCAATAATATCGTATCACAGTATACATATATCAAATTGTATTATACTTGCATAAATGTAATCGCTTTAAACCCTTTTCTTATAAGGAACATTTGTATTCACAGAACTGCATCATACTACTTATACATGTAACTAAATCAATTTAAACTTTTCCACGCGAATCACTTCGTGATCACCGTTTGTAGATTGCAAATAGAGCAGTTCATGTACTCTATGTCGATTAGTTGACGCCGTCAAACGGTGTGCGGAGGTTCTGACTCCACAATCTTCTCTTCATAAGCTTTTTCCTGATTTTCCTATTTTCTATACTAATGATCAAGCACTCATACTTTCTTTTGATCACAAATTTTCCTTTCTAGCGACTCTCTTCTTCATCAGACATTTTATAGGTTAAAGCAATCAGCTGTACGAGCGATCACATGGCATCGTATACATGACATGTCTATATGTCATATATACATGAAAAGGACCAAGTTTCTGATGCAGCTTGTGGCATTTATTTATACATATTGAGTAAAACATAATAATTGAAAGATGGAAATAAGTATACTATTATAAGTATTTTAAACTCGATTTTACTCAATATCTACAAGCAAGTACATATTTCAATCTATTTACTTTCTAGTCATTTTTCTTTGTATTGGCAGCAATGACACGGTAAGTATAGGTTCTCCCGCGTCCCGCTTTACCTCGCCCCCACCCGATCCTTCTTAATACAAAAAGAAACAATGTGTAAAATGTAACAATACTACATTTATGAATGGCCACTGCTACCGAACTCCTAGGCCGACAAACGACCAGAACGGTATCTATATATTGCAGGTATAATTAAATGTTGGTCAGGATATTAGTCCTCAGAGTAGGTGTTTCTCGCAGCATCATCAATTTAAAAATTTGAACAATTTCACATATAAATACACTAATGGAAAAAATTAAAAGATCAAAAAAAAATAAATTTTCGGCGATTTTTCAAATGGCTGTACCTTTGATAAAAATGGTCGTATTGGAGTAAAAAAAAAAGCAGTTTGAAGCTTGAAGTTTCTAATTTTTGGATCTTGCAAAAAAATAGTACATTGTGTAATGAGTGGGGAAAAGATGCCAATAGCGCCACGCGGACGCAGTTGACGCACGAGCGAAGCGAGTGCGGAAAGCGCCCAAGTGGCGCTATGGCAACTTTTCCGAACGAGTTGCACATACTATTTTCTATCACAAGTGCGAGTCGTTATGGGACCTATAGCATAGGGGGTTAGATGCACGGAAAGTGCTAGATAGTACAACAGCATTGCGCTATGAAAATAACATCACGCTGTTGTACTATCTAGCACTTTCCCGTGCACCTAACCCCCTACACTATATATAGGTCCCATAGCGAGCTCGCGTGATAGAAATTTTTTTTCAAGTAACACGTATCGCGCAATCTTAATGAATATCATGAAAACAAATTTTTCGAAATTAACCACCTTATGGATTAGATAGGTTGTTCATTTAGCTTCAATTTCTTTATTTTTGGTCTCGATACGACCATTTCTCGCTGAGCTATCGGACTTTGAATAAAAATGGATCATTTTCACTTTGTTCATCGATATCTCAGAAACCAATGGTTGCACAGAAAATCGACGGTGGGTTTCAGAAACTTGAATGAATTCTCTACAAGGTCCTGGCACGGTTTTTTTAGATAGAATTATCCTTAACATGACTGAAAAATCGTAAAAAATAGGACTTCTAGGAGTCTTTTAGAAAATCACGTGCCAGATTGAGAATATTGGGAAAATTACTGACGTTAAGTGTGCCTTTTACAGGTCATTGTACCCCTAAAAGCCCTACAGAGTTTCAATTCGATCCATCAAGCCGTTTTTTTGTTTCATTCGATTGAATTTTTTAAAAAATTAAAGGAACACGTTTTTTGCCTTTAAATGCTCATAATCTGTAAAAAAATTAAAAAAACATTTTTTTCCTGATTTTTTTTTACATTCTTATAACAGATAGCGTTTGAAATGAACAACCTATCTAATCCATAAGGTGGTTAAGTTGGAAAAATTTTTTTCAAGTCTGTACACCAAAAATAAGATCGAAAAAATTTCAAAAATTTTTTTTTCATGATATTCATTAATATTACGTGTTACTTGAAAAAAAATTTTTTTTTGCAGGATCCAAAAATTAGAAACTTCAAGTTTCAAATTGCTTTTTTTTTTACTCCAAACGACCATTTTTATCAAAGATACAGCCATTTGTAAAATCGCCGAAAATTTAGATATTTTTTTGATCCCTTAATTTTTTCCATTAGTGTATAATGCGGTAAACATATAGTGGATTTAAATATCCAAATTCCAAATAATTTTTAGATTCTTATATTATTACTACATAGCGGCAATGGAAATTATATCGGCCGTAAATTTGTTTTTTATTCGTTTTATAAGCTAAATACAATTTTTTGTATTTTGGTTCATTTAGGTACATTATCTGTAACATTGAAAAAAATGAATAAAGGTTTATACCAAAACTGCGGTGAGTTGAATTGTTACAAAAGTACAAACTTCATTATTTATTTAAATTGTAGTTATTATGTGGTAATAATAACTACAATTTTATTTTTCTACAGATATCATTTAAGTAACTCCTAACAAGAATAATGTTTCATTATTATACTAAGATATAGTAAGTATAAGTGAGCAAAATATAATTCTGGGAAGTGATTATGTATTAATTATTATCAAAAATATTTTTTAAATAATGTATGAGTATTTATACATATATCTAACTGATCAAATGAATATTAGTCGATGTATAAAAGGAAATACCAAATATAGTAAAATATTTACATTTCTAAAACTTTTTAAAGAGAATTAAATATATTATATTGTATGTAATACTAGATCAGAAGGTACATACTTAAACAAAATTTAAAATAAAGTAGGACCACATTGTACTTATCAAAACTGATGTAACAGTGCTTATATATATATACAGGGTGAGTCATTAATAATGGTACACAACTTAATGGCAGATTGTTAACGTCAAAATATAGCGATTGAGCCAAACATGCCTTAGTCTATTGTTGCTCCTTTTCGTTCTACAGTGAGTTAAAGTTGAGAAAATATTTTCGATTTTTTGCTATATTCTAAGTATGTGTAGCGCCCCCTAGACGTGACCCCAACACTGTTTGCATATTCATATTTGCCATCACAAAAAACATAAAACTACAAATTTTCAAAACAATCGGTCCATACATACTTAAAATATAGCAAAAAATCGAAAATATTTTTTCAACTTTAACACCCTGTAGAACGAAAAGGAGCAACAATTGATTAAGGCATGTTTAGCTCAATCGCTATATTTTGACGTTAACAATCTGCCATTAAGCTGTGTACCATTATTAATTAAGTCGAATGTTTTTTGTAAGTTCAGCCCATTTGACAGGAAGAAATTAAAATAATCCATGGGACTGTCGATCAACTTTCTCTAGGAGCGGCACCTTAATGTTACTATTTACAAATTTACAAATTATACGTATTCCCTGTAATAACGGAACAGAAAATGAGATTTCAGCTTGTCACAAAACCACCGGGCGCACCTTCAGCAAGTTTTGTATGTTCATATAGAATTATATTAATCATATTCAAAAATATCTACAGACATAATTAGTTGGAAGTCACAAATTCGATATTTAAATCAACAGTTACACAATGTAAGAAATCTGGTGAAAAATTATCCTTATGTTTCTTATGTCATATGTTATTAAGTACGTGTTGGTATATGTACCAAACATTATTAGTTTCAGGTCTCAAAGTACCTATATTAGAAATACAGAAATTGACTACTTATACTTATTTAGTTATATTTATACAAAATATGTAATGGATGGGAACTTTTATAAAAAAAAATTTAACGTATTTTATTATTCTTCATTATATCAGTATTTTTTTATTTATTCTTCAACAAAATTCTCAAGGAATTGTCACTCAATTTTTGTCTATATTTTTAGGATTCGTTTTGCTAAAATTTATTTCTTCCTCCTAATTTCTACTATCTTGGAATCTATCCTAGATTTGACATTATTCCTAATGTCACGAACTTGGTTGTCTTTAAGCATGTCAGCAGGTTCGTAAACCCTCACAATGGAATGGGAAGGAACGTTTGAGTTAGTAATATGTGGTTTGAGTCTGGTTCCATTTTTACCTGCGGTGTTAGGAGGTTAGTCACCCGCTTGCTGGTAATGGGATTTTTAGGTAGTTCGAGCGTATTCCCCTTAACGCTAACCACAAGAGACGTCAGAGACAGATGACGCGAAGACTGTCGCCCTTTCTCCATTGATGGCAAGATTTGGCTTAGTCTAATGGGATAATTATTGGTCCACGCTCTATTTTGGGTCCAAACATGCACTTATGAACTGCACTGGCTCCGAGTTCAAAAGTTTTGAGGGTTTTGACTGGCTCTACACGGTTTTTTGCACTTTGTTTTATGGAGCACTGCGAGACTTATGCTCTGGTGTCTTTATCACTGTCATTGAATGCTTGCTAGGCATTATAGTTTATTGTTTGTAAAGTGCTTTTAGCTTTTTGCACAGCACTTCCTTGACAGCTTTAGAGCTGTTGTATATGGTAGCTTAAGAGGTGGGTACCCTCTGAGGATATTCGTCGTAGGTATTAAGACCTAGGCGGGTATCTTGAGGAGCTATGAGAGCTTTGAGCTTAGTTTCCTATATAACTATTTTGTTAAATACTGAATTTATTGATTAGTTAATAATGACGGTAAATATGGTTTATAGTTGCATGTGCAACAAGAATGTATATAAAATTTTCCGAGTAGTGCTTATTGAACCTCAGGCCGATCAGGTGGACATTCGGTCACTGGGTATGGCACCACCGCGAGTTGTCCAGATGAGAAGTCCGTCTTAGTGCGGCACTACTCGGAGCGGTTTTTGGGGTAACAGCTTCGTTTGAAAGTCGTTTTGGGTCCTTAAGACGTCGTTTTCGGCTCTGGCTGCCATGGGCCCTGCAAGGAGCGGCTTTTGGTGGCTTCAAGGTACCGAATGGAAGGATGAGTCAATTTTACAAATCCCCTCAGGACATGGAATACGATACTAACCCATATCTTTGGTGCTATACCCTGAAAAATTTTGACAAGCAAACTCTGGTCTTTCAAATAAAGGTACCCACTTCATAACATTCTAACTCAAAAAATGTTTTTATTAAATAGGCAATGTTTAAATTCAAATAATGCCCATTAGAAAAGGATAACTACTGTTTCTAATGTCAATATCGATAAATTTTATATAGATGAGAGTCTACAGGCGTTTTATCGTTGTTAACTAAATTCCTAATATGTACAAAAAACGTAAGGTATACATTTAATTAAAATATTGTTGTTTACATAGAAATTCAATTAAGAATATTTTTTTTACCAAAATTTGCATAATTTATTTGAATTTTACTTTCATTGGTATTAATTTAACATGGAATTGCTCCTCTTCCTTTTTAATTTACCAGACGTTGAGTACCATATGAATGGGTACTTTAAGATGTTATGTCAATTATAATTTAGTAGTTTAGATATAATTTGTGTAGACGTTCACCTGAGACCAGTAAGAACTATAAAAAAAGAAATACAAATAATTATATTCACGTATATTATGCAAGATACTCGTCAGTTCATAACAGCAAATAACACCCAACATTGAAAATTAAGATATTAATTCAGCGTGGACATAATTTAATTTATAAAAATAATGGTGCTAATTCCTAAGGCACTTTTTCAAATGCTATTTAACGTAATTGCATAACCTCAAATTAATTTTTTTATTTAATAACGCCATTTTTTCAATTAGGATTTTTTTAAATTTCGTATACTTAGGTATTTAATGGCAAGAAATTGCACCTGCAATAAAAAGCTCTAGAAGGCATACTAGTATGTAGCATATTGTTTTTCAAAGAATTAAACAGCTTAGAAAAATCTTACAAAAGTTGTAAGTCACCTGTGTTGTAGTACAAAGTAGTTTAAATATTACAAAAATATGTTTTATATTATAAGCATTTGCCAAATCTTCTTTAATTACACAAATATTCTGAAATTTTAAGATAATAATTTACTGAGATTTGAACAAAAAATGTTATCACAATATATTGTCAAATTGACACAGCGACGTAGTTTTAAAGGTCTTTAATATCGCGTTGTTCAATTTTTTTTAATTGCCAATAAAAAGTACTAACAAATGTTCTAGTCGATAAGGAACTTCATTTCAACGGTCAGGAATGTATTGATTGTTTTTCCTTTGTTCTAGTTTATTGCCAGTAATGTACCAAGTTTTAAAAAGTTCACTTAACTGGAAAAAAATTATGACATATTAGTTTTGAAATATACAAGTTTGAGGTTATGTAACTCCGTTACATAACCTCCGTCCGTGGTTATGGTACCATTATTGTTATGTGGTTATGGTACCATTATTGTTATTAGTCAAATACCTCCTAAATTTTACTTTATTTGAGATCACCCTGTATATATACATTCGCTATTTTGGCTCTAATTTACCAGCTTTTTTAGACTAAAAATTTCTATAATCAAAAAATTCTCGCCCTCGCTAATACTTCAATAATAAATCTATAGTAGGTATTTCTTTAGGCTATGTCTATAGGTTACTGAATTAAAATTTGAACAACCGTACCATATCAGCGAAGTCAATCCTACACCACCGCCTTCACGGTAATTAATACTGACTTACTAATTCATACAGTCTCACTCTCGTTTAAAAATGAAATTAAAATGGACGAGTAATTCTTAATTCAGAGTAAATACTTTTCCTACTATAACTACATGTTTTCTAATAAGAATATAATAACAGCTTTAATTCAGAAATATGTTTTAATTACTCAAAGAATCCGATATTATAACTTACTTTTAAATTTATTAGATTAATGTACCGTTCACCGCATTCCTGTTCCTTTCTGCAACTCTGATGTAAATATTAATGAATTAGAGAGCTGGCGGATCTCATAAGTCAGACTTATTTTACGACCACAATTTTTACGTATTACCATTTTTCTGCGTTATTTGAGACTGAATTTTTTAAATTTATTTGCCATATGTTATTTATATAACTCGGAAATCGCTTAGTTTTAAAAAAATGAGGAGGGGAAAGTACAAGCCATCTGCTGGCAGTTTTGTTATTACTTAATGTTAAAACATAAAATCGCATTGAATAAAGTTATATGAGCAAAAATTTAACGAAACTACTCGTATTTCTTGTATATGAGGAGCTTCACATTATACACAGCAATAAAGCAAATCTAGTCAAATTTATTTTCATATATAATTGGTAATAAAGGTTTTCTCTTTTTCATTCACAAAAGTGGAAATTAACTTCACAATCATCCCATTTAGTACAACATCGAT
Organism: Anoplophora glabripennis; assembly: GCF_000390285.2. Taxonomy (NCBI): domain Eukaryota; kingdom Metazoa; phylum Arthropoda; class Insecta; order Coleoptera; family Cerambycidae; genus Anoplophora; species Anoplophora glabripennis. The sequence continues at coordinate 323,960 of NW_019416232.1, read as the reverse complement.
TGATTAATTTCCAGACTGACTACTATTTGGTCGGTTTAGACTTGATGTTTTCTGAAACATACCATAGATAACAGAATGCTATTGGTAGCTCAGTGCTAACAACTAAGCATAAACAGCGCTCCAAGCGGTTGTGCCTAGAATTTCTAAAGTGCGGGAACTTTGAAATATGAAGTGCCTAGACATTTTATTGGAATCTAGCAGCGTTCTTGATTTATTCTCGCAAATTTTTATTTTCATCTCTTAAAAAAATCGGCATCGACTAAACCGGAGAAAATATCTAGAACTTTTTTTAACGAAGTTAACAAAAAATAACGGCATTGGATAATTGTCTATGCAAAATTTCATCTAAATGTCTTAAAAAGGAGATCCCAAGATGAAAGATGACATAAAGAAAATTCAATTAACGAACCAATAGTTAAGAGATTATTTTTTCAACTTATTAAGAGATTTTTTTTTCAACTTATAATTAAACATGCCATTCTGATTTCTATTTTTATTTAAATTAACACGTTAAGAATATAAGTTGTAAAAAAAGTTTTAAATAATAATAATAATAATATTCTATTTTTATTTAAATTAACACGTTAAGAATATAAGTTGTAAAAAAAGTTTTAAATAAGGATTTTTTTAA
>NW_019416232.1:277686-322528 GCF_000390285.2 Anoplophora glabripennis | reverse complement strand
AATAATAATAATATCTCTACTCCTCATTCTAACTACGAGAATTAGCCCAGAAGTCGGAGACTTGTGCGGGAGAGGAGGCGGCATATTATTATTACGCAGGCCGCATTTGCGCCCAGGAACGACTTATGTTGGTAGGCCCTAACCACCATTCAGTGCAGGAATGAGGGAAACCTGGAAAACCTCATTAATTAGGGGGGTGGTCAAATGCCAACCGGTGTCAATCTCTCACATTGACCCAAGCCAACATTTTTCCACCCTACCATACCTGCACAGAGGGTGCCAATCCTCCGTACAAGCATAGCTAATCTACGGTCTACTGGCCGCGGGAATCGAACCCGGGCAGAAATTTGCACACGATTAAAGGACTGACGCCTTAAACCGTGCGGCTATCGACCGAATTAAATTAATTAAATAATAAATAATTAAAATAAATATTTGTAATATTTATGTGTCCTTAAGAGAATATCCTATATATTTTTACATTGTTGATTAAAACGTTTTCTTAAATATGTAATAAGGTTTGGTAGGTCTATTACTACTAAAGTGCTATGAAAAAAAGATGCATTATAATTTTAAATCGCATTGTCGAGTTTTTAAAATTAAGCAAAGTAACTACTTTTAATTCATGATCAAGAAATCACAGGTAAAAGAAAAAGTTATAATATGTTAATGGAGGCACATAAAAAAAACAAGCAAAAGCGAGTTTGAGCAAACATTTGTTCTCTGTCGTTTCCTTGTGCTCATATCAAGATATGTCATCGCATCTCGATCGGTCGTGAATGTGAAAAAACAACGTTTTGCATCGCAAAAGGGTCCATACCAAATTATGAATCACAAAAAGTGATCTCTCGCTTCAAACTTGAAATTTCATCCTTCTGCAGAATCCACGCTAAGAAGAACCCGTAAAAGAATCCAAAAGCACTCAGACCAGTATGCCTACTGATCTTGTCACCCAAATAACTCAGATAGCTCCGGTCGGGAATTGAGATTTTCACTGAGCTGTAAAATGTTGTCTTCTGCTATTCACGTTTCTCGGTACAACCACGGGAACGCTGTAACACTTGTTGTAATTGATTTAAATTATGTTTAAATCAACAATTGAGTTTTATTACAGTGTCAGCTGTGAAGCTTATAAGGACATATGTTTATAGGAATGTTCTTTGTTGACTTGTGTTACCACCATTATAATATTGTTAGTATTATAGTTTTAACCGGTATCTACATATATTGTAAAAATGTTTACAAGAATAAATTTTAACATCAGATCTCTGTATACTGTTTTGGATTTATAGATTTAACTAAAAATTTTGTGTTAAACCTGGTTTCGAAAACATACACAGTACTTAAGAGTTTCTTGTTACATCTATGGCTTTTACACTTTATTGTACTAGATTTGGTTTGCTTTGGAATTGTCGTATTTGTAAATAAATTTAATTTGATGTGTGGTATTATTCTATTATAATTTTATACATATTAAACAAATAATATTAAAAAACGAAGATATTTAATACAGTGTACAAATTTCTTATTTTAGTACTTAGGTGTAAAATACCCATAACAAGTTATAACCGTTTTTTTATTCCATTTTCAAAAATTCGTTTGATGACTGCATTTGAATACTGTTTCTGTAATTTGTAGATATATCGAAAGTTTCTTATTTATTTAATCAAATTATATGTATCTTTCAGAAAAATACAGAGTGGAATAGATTTCTTAAAATTGTAGTACCTATTTTTAGAGCCATAACATTAATTTATTTTCCCATAGAAACACAGGGTGATTCATTAACAATGGGAAAATCGAAGGCTGAAGATACTACACGTGAAATGGTGACCATTGGCGCAAACATGTCTTATCCGAAAGTTGATAGTTTCGGAAATACAGGGTGTTGAAAGTTAAAATTTTAAATCGTTTTTTTGCGATTATTCTGAAAATATGTAGGTTAGGAACTTGAAAATTTGTGAAACTATATTTTTTTAGGCGACGAATAAGATGCGTGTTGTAATTTCAGCATTGCTCATAGAGGGCGCCACTTACGACCAATTTTACCGAAAATTTAGTTAATAACATTTTACCCTGTATATTTAACATGAAACTTGATTCAAAACCTGAAAGAGCTATCATTTTTCCATTAATTATGTACTCTTGTTTCATTTCGGTATCTCGATCCGTTTTCGAGAAAAATCGATTTAACGAACACTATGTTTTGATAATATGAGAAATTAAAAGCGAAACAAACCAAGTGTTTCTTCGTGTTATTACAACAATTAACAATAAAACAAATAAAATACGTAATTATGATTTAAAGTAATTGTTCGAAGAATCCACCGTTGACACTGATACACTTTACACGTTTTCTGAGAGATCTTCGAGTTTGAAACAACATATTGGGATTGCGTCTGACTTCGTTGGCAGCGATTTGTATTCTTTGCCACAACTCTTCACACGAGCCAATAGATTCTTTGTAAACTATATCTTTCATTCGAGACCAAATAGAAAAATCAAGAGGATTGAAGTCCGGACTTCTGGATGGCCAAGCAAAAATGCTTACATGGCCAATCCAGCGATTTGGAAAAACTGCATCTAAATATGCACGCACTGGCCAAGAAAAATGCGGTGGAGCTCCGTCGTGCATGAACCACATGTCTCTTCTTAAATAAAGTGGAACTTCTTCAAGCCGTGGAAGCATTTTTACTTGGCCACCCAGAAGTCCGGACTTCAATCCTCTTCATTTTTCTATTTGGAAGAATCTATTGGTTCGTGTGAAGAGTTGTGGCAAAGAATACAAATCGCTGCCAACGAAGTCAAACGCAATCCCAATATGTTGTTTCAAACTCGAAGATCTCTCAGAAAACGTTGTGTAAAGTGTGTAAATGTCAACGGTGGATTCTTCGAACACTGACTTTAAATCATTATTACGAATTTCATTTGTTTTATTGTTAATTGTTGTAATAACACGAAGAAACACTTGGTTTGTTTCGCTTTTAATTTCTCGTATTATCAAAACATAGTGTTCGTTAAATCGATTTTTCTCGAAAACGGATCGAGATACCGAAATGAAACAAGAATACATAATTAATGGAAAAATGATTGCTCTTTCAGGTTTTGAATCAAATTTCATGTTAGACATACAGGGTAAAAAGTTATTAACTAAATTTTCGGTAAAATTGGTCGTAAGTGGCGCCCTCTATGAGTAACGCTGAAATTGCAACACGTATCTTATTCGTCGCTTAAAAAAATATAGTTTCAAGTTCCTAACCTACATATTTTCAGAATAATCGCAAAAAAACGAATTAAAATTGTAACTTTCAATACCCTGTATTTCCAAAACTATCAACCTTCGGATAAGGCATGTTTGCGCCAATGGTCACCATTTCACGTGAGTATCTTCAGCTTACGATTTTCCCATTGTTAATTAATCACTCTGTATATCACTATCTACTTTACTTGATTGTAATTCGTTTCTAGTGTATAAATACTCGAGAATTATTAAGTTGAATATTTTGCGTTATTTTTCTTAAATTATAAACATTTATTAAGCTTCAACGGGGAAACTGAACATTAGAGAGTGCCCCAATATATTCCCTTCTAAGTTGGTCAATAATGAATTATTTTAAACTTAATTTCAGCCAGTCTAAGAACTAAATAACTGGTATCTCATGTTGCCTAGTAATTATGTCATTGAAAGTAGTGCATGTGCAAGTTAATAGTTAGAATCATAGTTCACTATCAGTGTCACATATGCCTTTACGTGAGCTGTGTTTAAATTTACTTTACAATTTCAGTCATGTTTTCACGACAATCTAGAATTTTGCTATAAATTTTAGATTACTTATAGAGGTTAAATAATTAGACCACTATATAAACTTGTCACACACAAAGTTAACACCTGATTGCTTAAGTTGAGAATAGAAGAAAAAGAAAAAAATCTTATGGCATAAGAATTTTACCTTTAGTGTCTGCTTAAAACAAGTAAAATCAGTTGAATTTTATTTAATATTAATTAAAATCAACTAAACTAAGAAAAATATTTAAATTGTAATTATTAGGTAGTAGTTTGCAGTAACTGTTTGTGTTTAATAATTATATTTTAATTACTGTTACTATTATTGCCACAATTTTACAAGTTTGAATAAAGTGGTTGATCGATTGGTCAAAAACACTACCTATATTTAAAACGAATAATAAAAGCAATTTATCATCCTTGAACTATAAATTGATGCTATTTAAAGAATAATAAATGCTCTTACACTGAAAGAAATGGGCTTATTAAACTGTTTATTTTTAACGAGGTCCAGAAAAAAAATTCATATTTCTTATTTTTTATTTTAATTTGGACTCAAATTTAATCTGCTTACTAATTAAGAACTCAAAATACTCTCACAATTGTAAAATACTAGAAAAAATGATAAGATTGGCACTTAAACGTAAAAAACATTTTTTAAATAATTTATTTGAGTAATTTATACTTTCAAAGAATTTTTGGCGGTCCAGTATTTTACCTTCCGCGGTCCGGACCTGGACCGCGGTCCGCCAGTTGCCCACCCTTGATCTAGAATAATGTGTATAACGCATATTAAAACTTTTATAACCAATATACAACTTTTATTAAAAAAAAGCAATCATCTCCACACTCATTATTCAATCAGTTTAATTGGAAGGTGCTTAATACACCTTATGCATCTATGAAATAAAGGTTATAATGAATTACTTATCCATTATTAGGTGTTATAGACTTTATATTCCAGTTGTATAGTAGAGAAGAATTGTTGTAAAAAGACCAGTATCCAAATTTGTATATAACAATTGTATTAACAGAATTATTCATTCTTATACTGAATATGTTTCCGTTTTTAACGTGTAAAACGCATCTTATAATGGTTAAGTGATCGTCACCTCTCGGTGCATAATCGGTTATGATCGTTGTTAAGTTATATTCATAGTCTTGTAATAATAATCATATGTCAGACCCGAGAGCGAAGTGCGCCGACTCAATAAGAAACCTGGCTATTCCAGCCGCTGATTTACGGTTCGCCACACGAGCTCATCCCTTCTAAGATTTCAGTAGCATGCTATGCATGAAGCAGAACGGTACTCAACTATATTATACAGTCCACTTTTAATGTCCATACATGTTCAATAATTGTCAAAATAAACACACAAAACCACAACGTCTTTATTATCTTTACTCAAGAAGAGAAAATACAACAATCGTAAAATTTCCGACAGTCCGCTGTGCATCGACTTACACACGTCTAGTTTGATGAAAATGGACAGTATATGCACATGTTTTGTGGGATACATGATCATATCGCGTTGTGTGAAATGGAAAATTATTATGTAAGTATCTAACTATTTTATGGCTTGTAATTGTTTTGTTTTTTTCAAATGTAAATCTTGTCTAAATCTTAAAAATTATTATTTTGTAGGTCCTATTAGAAATCGCTGATGTTAAGTTTTACTTAAGATGGAGGAACAGAAGGTTAACGGTGACAAAGAAGAGCATGGGTATAAAGTCAATCAACCAGAGGAAATAAAATTATATAAAAGAACCTTTCTGGGGATGCTTCATTCTTAAGGTGGAAGAGTTATAGTGCAAATTCTCACGTAATACAAGAAAATACGGGTGCATCGTTGCTAAGAAAATAAACTGAACAGTTTTGGGAGCGATTTGTCATCATTTTTAATGCTTAAAAGTATGTTTTATGTATTTTTACATTAGAACCTTAGCTTGGTAATTACAGTTATCCAATAAAATTTCTGAAAACTTAATGACATATGTTTTTAACTCATACAGAGTATACAACAGTTTAATACATTTATTATTATAAAACTTATAACCAGTACTAGGTGTTCTAATAACGATATGGAACACTTTAATAACAGTTATTGCTATTATTTCGTAAATGGTATAAAAAACGTTGTATACTAGTTATACAATAATTTAATAAAGAATAAGGTTTATAGTCACTATACAACTGTGCTAGCAGTTCGCGTTTTATATCCAATATTCACCTGTTTAACTGTCACACATAGTATACAATGGTCTTATAATGGTATATAGGCAGTTGCTGCCTCCAATTTCTTTGTCAAATTATTAAACCTAGGACATTTACCACATTTTTATTGCATACAGGTGTACCAGTACATCTTGGTTAATTTCTGAATCAGTTTCTTTTGGTCAAAAACTGGTAGGTATAACTGGGTTTAAGTAATGTAAATGTTTGCATATAATTACACAACACATTCATGTTTAATATTTATTAAACTATTTAAATATGTCAGGACATGCCCAGTTGTCCTTGAAATGTTTTTACCTAGGCTAAAAGTGATTTATTTAAAATTGAAAAATATGCTTTATTTATTGATTATCCAATCATATCATGGAAATATTTCAAGGAAATATCTGGATTAATAAGTTGTTATATACTTTCTTATTAAGAGTTTGTAGTTTTTAGCAATCTTTTGCAAACAAAATTTTAAATGCGAAAGTTTCTGTCTTTGCTCATTTTGCAAATTCTTCTAAGTATATATTTAATGAAGTGCGAGCCAATTTTTTATTATTTGCTTTAAGTGAAAAGGTGAGCCAAAATTAAATGCTAATATTTCCGTCGATAACTTTCAACAACTTTATATTGTGCAATGGGAACTTTGCTTTGAAGATAATAAATTCCACCTTAAAAAAATTTAAGCTAACTTTTGTCTAAAATATTTATTTCTTAATATTAATAAATAATTAAGGAACGATCGTCTTGGTTGGGATCAGACACCCTTCAAGTGTACAAATAAGAGAGGCCTAGATCACATCAGCTTCAAAATAACAATTAATCCTTCTTCATCTTCATCTTCATCTAGTGGTTGGTCCTTTGAAAAGTCCCATAGCACTGCGGCCTAATTAGGCCTATTAGGCCTATTGTGCGTCCCACTACTAGTCCTATTCAGCAAGTAGATTTGTCCTTTTTACAAAGTCCTAAAGCTTCACTGCTGACACTTTTCTCAGTTCCTTGGGTTCCAAATAGGGTCTCCCAAGGAGCGCCATTCTGCTACGTGCAAATCCCGGACACTCGCCCAGGATGTGCAGAGAAGTTTCATCCGCCGATTCACATCTCGGCAGACCGGACTGTCTACAATGAATCCTAGAAAAAAGTGAATCCACAACTATCACAATATGTGATGTCCTTTCATAGAAACGACTGGCGAAAGGCGCAGTAGAAAATATAATTGAAGGTAGATCATCATGAAACTAGAATAGTAATCCCACTCAAATGACTTGCGACAAAAAAATTCATTTTAATTTTATTGACGACGTGACGGTTTAGGATACCCTTTCATAAAAGTCCTGTCACTTTCGGTATTTGTAATGACAATACAACTCAGCTTTGTGTCGAATAATAAATCAGCATCCTTGGACTACATGTACAGAGGGTCTGTAGGAAAATAACATTTGAACCTGTCACTTTTATTTAAATGGACTTCTGCTTTTATTATTGACTGCCACCTACAATGTTTACACACTTAAAACACTGACCCAATTAATTGTTCGAGATATTAAACAAGAAACTGTCACAATTAGCTACGGCTTTTACAAGTTATATAAACTTAGTCAATCTTAAGACTTTTAAAATAAAAATGTGATAACAACAAACCACAATTCATGATATAGGTAATTACATTTTTTTGCCAAGTTACCGATATTGCATTAGCACATGTTGAGAATGCCTTGTTTATGGAACAGAAGTAATGGAACTCAGTGTTTAGATGCCTATAAATGTGGATAACCCACATGGATAGGTATCTATAAATCATGTGCCCTAGAGTGTCATCTGGTTTCATCATATAGAAATGGCAGTGCCACACCCTACGTGTTTCGTTATTTTTTCTTTCTTACTGTTTGGTGGAACTGACGTATGTGGTCTGTGGTCTGTAGTTTGTGGTCATTAATATGGTCTAAAAATTCTTCCTAATACTTTGGCTTAAGAATTTCAAGGCCTTAGGATCAGAGTAGCTCCTTAACCGACCCTTCAGTTTTATGAGCAAAAGTTATGTCTTATGTCTAACACTATAGGGTATAAAGCACGCACCACCAATACTTTGATGAAAAACTGCTTCATCTACGAACGTAATTGAAGTATTTAGTTTTTCAAATCTCAAAGAAAATTGATATACTAATACTTCTCTATAATACTAATATACTTAAACGAATAGGTATCTAAAATCAAGAAAATAAAAAAATAAGAACTTATCTGCCCTATATACAAGGATATGATGAAGTAGAAAGCCTCTTAAGAAAATACCATTAATACCACCTACACTTCAGGGAAGATATGAGCAGCCTTTTCTAAAGCGAGCTACAGGAGCCGGCGGATACAACATCCCATACGGCAAAGTACTTATACATTTATATTTTGATCCGTTGGTTATCAAATGAAACTCTTACAAACTTATTAAACACGTTTATAACAATATAATTTACGCAATCGTTCTCTACTATGAAAAAGACAATAAAGATCTAAAATAATAATCAAGAATAACAACTATTATTTTCCGTTACAATGACGTTATTCGCAAAAAGTATTTAGGTAACTCATCAGAATCACAAGGCACACTTGGAGGGTGCTCACCCCTTGAACAAATAGTGAGACACATGAACAAAGATTTAAGCAATATGTAAACAATACCAAAATTGTAATAAGAGAGAAAAGGTTTTGACCGATACTCTGCAGAGGAGTAATAAAAACCAGAACAATCTAAGTCATTTGCAAAAGTTTTAAAACCGCCTGAAATTTCGAAATGGCTCATAAGTAAAAATTAAGGACCGAAATATCATAAGTTTAGTTTAGTTTAGTTTAGTTTAGTTTAGTTTAGTTTAGTTTAGTTTATTGGTGCTAGGTATAAGTATTTACACAAGTCAAAAAACAAAGAAAAGGGAAACATAGAGTCCTATAGTAAGAGTAAGATTAAAATCTAACGTCTAAAAATACAAAATCAAAATGTAAAACACATACAAATTAGATACAATACAAGCATTAACATAAATAGTCAAACGTAAAAATACAGTAAAGACTGACAACTAGAATACATAGATGCAACATAATAAGATAAATAAAGCTACAAATAACTAAAACAAGAAGTCAGTGACTTCTGAAGTCAATGATTTCATACCATGCACCGGACACTGATGCTTTCACTGCTGACATATTCAGTAAAAAGCTTGCATGAGCCTCGCTGCGACTAAGTCCGTTCTTATAGCGTCGGTGCCACTGCCCACTCGTCTAAATCTACGCAGTAGAGTCGGAGGAGTAATCTCACATTCGACGCCAGCAACATCACTGCCGTTACAAACCCCTTCAACCCTGCGTGGTACAGTGGTAGGAGTACAGTGGAAGGTGCATACCGCTGAGCTTATCTCTAGTCTTCTGGAATCGAAGAGGAGGCATGGTGCCGGGAATGTCCCCGATGCCACTGCGCAGTAGGGATGTGGTCTGACGTTTGTCCCCGGTATCGTCGGTGTCAGTGTGCTTGCGCAGTGGAATTTAGTGTGTTCTACCTGTTGCTTATTATTTGGAAGAGGTGACTAGTCTGCTCATCCGAAAATCTTCTTCAAGATTCATACTTGGATGGTGTTCGATTTCCAGTCCTGTATAACCTGAGAGGTTATTTGTTTATTTAACCATCTACCGTTATGACCAGTATCATAACGATACTGCAAAAGAGTTTACCATTTACTTGTCGAAAGGGAGTTTATAATTATCATCTACACTTTAATTAATACGTGGGAACTTAGAAATGTTGTACGTTCAGAGAATGAATTCCAGTGGTTGGTTGTATAGAGTGACACTCAAGTTGGAGCAACAAGAAAATACCAAAACTTCCCAGGAAGGGTTTTAATAACAATAAGAAACACAAAATAACGAAGACACAGCGGATTCGAACAAACATTATTGATTAATTTACATGCGACAACGCAATCCGAGATTCTGGGGATCCAACGCGAATTCTTAGCAAAATTTGGATATCCTTTATAAGTTATTAAATTAACCCGAGACTCTAAAATTAAGAAAACTGCCTAGAGTGGAATCCAAGGAAAAAATGCCTTTTCTTCGGAGATCTCTCCTAAATTCGACACCTCGCTTCGACACGTCCATTTGTTTCTCCAGATGTTTCTGTTCTTATCTTATTGGTAGGCTCCCTGAATATAGGGGATTGAAATGACTTAACTATACCATGTTAATACTTAATTAACTATACCATGTTAATACTTAATTGACTGAATTGTATGGATGTATGGACTTAATTGACTGAATTGTATGGATAATTTTGAGACTAAACTGAACTTACAAGTAATCCTACACCTTCCTCTTGTGACTCCGTATAGCAACACGTGACGGATTAATCAATCTCATTTAATCTATTCTTATAGTATGGAAAGTATCCGCCTAAAAAACAGCTATTTGATCTATTATTATTTTCCTCACAACATTCTAACAACTTATTTAAATATCTTAGAATTCCTACGTCTTTTCAAATGTAATTCGCGTGTTATTAGAAATTTCGATTTTTCCCTTCACCATGGGCTGAACCGACGCAGTTAGTCGATACCAGATGCCCAACACATGGCCCCGACAATCTAAGTCTACTTGTTCAATATTTTGGTAAGTACCAATTGACCAATTGACCAATTTTTTTCTCAATTATTTACGTAAAGAATGTTAAAAAAAGTTGTGAAATATCTTCAAATAATATGAAGAAAAGAAGAGCATACCATTAATTTATTCAAAACAAGTAAAAACATAAAAAGCTAATTTTTCAAATATTTCTAATTATTCAAGTCAAACAAAATATTTCATACCATTCTATCAGTAAAATGTGGGCACGGTCGCAGAAACAGTTTACACTATTTTTTGTTTTAAACACAACGTGCGTTAGATGTTCGCATATTTTATTTACACACCTTTTGCTATTGTTATTAAACACTACCAGTTGATTACATCTCAATACAAAAAATCAGTGGTGAAAGTCAGTACAAAACCATACAAATAGAATTATAGGTAACTTAATTCAGAGAACTATTGATTAAGAATTTTATATTCAACTTTCATGTTGTAAATTTAAAATAATAGATAACGATAGATACTAGCTACACCTTCTCCTATGTATTTCAAAAAACTATTTTCTATAAATTCTGAACTTCAATTATCAAAATAGTATTAACAAATCTGAAATACAAATAATTTTCTGAAATTGATTTTACTAAATCTGGAAATGATATAAAATAAAAATCCTGCAATTTATAGTAAAATGTAAAAAACCTACGTAAATACGTAAGACCATTTGAATAAATTGTTTTTCTAGTTTTTGTTCACAACAATAACAAATATTGTTAGTGATTTAAAAATATGTTAAACCTGTACCTATTTTATAACAAAATTCGTTAAATTCCAGTACTTTACAGTTTTTCTCCATCTAAACTACTCCAGTTTCAACGCAAATTGCGACACAATAATACGACAATGATTATAATTTACTAATTAGCAAAGTGTGTTAAATTTAGCATAAAACTTGGAAAGTCAGTTGCACAGCCTTATTATCTTAATTTGAAATATGACCGTGAGGAACTACCACTGCAAGCGCTGAGTTATAAAGTGGCCATCGGTTTTCAAATTGCATACGAACTTGCATAAAAATTAGACACAAGTTCGTATCTCACGTAGGTGACATTCTGATTGAAATGGGAAATTATCCGTCTAAATTGAATTATGGAGCATAATTGTATCAGTCGCGTGTAACAAATTACATTTAATGTATAGATTGGATTTTAGGTCACCAAATTACTAAATCATTATTATATCGTATACAGCTTTCCTGATATTTCAGGGATATTAGATGAATAGACTTATTGTATGAAGAATTATTTCACTAGCATTAAGTATATATTTTTTGTATAAAAATCCCAAGTAAGTAATAAGTTTAACAGCCATAAAGTGGAAATAACTAGAAGTTACAATATTGACGTATACTTCCCTATAAATTCAAATAAATGCTATTTCGTCTGAAATTATTTACTTGTGGCAATTTATCTTAATTTGATTAATAATAATAATTAATTAAAATATACAAGTAAACACGGAAAAAGGTTAATGAGCACATGGTATTAATTTTAACATTGTGGACAGCGAAGTGCCATGCAGATGGAAGCCTAGTAGTGCATTAAAATTGTTGATTTCGTTCAATTTCCAATAATAATTATCACCAACGTTCATTGGAAACCAGGAACGCAGTTTTTGAGTTGACTGTGTGAGCAACTGCATGTGTATAGTATTCTGTAGCAAGAAATATGTAGTATACGTATACGGAAATGCGAAGCAACATTGTAAGTAGGTGAAAGTATTGCTAATTGCAAATATTCAGTTAATAGAGTAATTCTAATGACAACTTACCTATAATATCAAGTAGAGTATTGATAAATAATGAAACACAGAGTTCAGAATTAAGTCTTAAATGTTTCACATTCGATATGATGATTTATAAAATAAACCTTGTGACACCTGTTTTTAATAACAATAAATGTTCAGGAAGACGTAGAAAATACAAATGATACATCCCAAGGACTTTCCACATTAATGTAATGTATGTATGTCTTATAACAGAACATATGTCGTGTATGTAAATGTTAGTGATAAATTAATAACTTTAAGTAAGCTAAAGTATTTGTTTACTCATTTGTTTTCACCGAGAGAATTAATATGCGTATGAGTTTAAACATTATACACCTTTAAGTCTCAACATATTTCATGGTGGATATACAGGAAATATACAAATACAGAGAAAATATTTTTCTTTTTATTCCAAATATAGCTGAATGGCCCTAGAAATATTGTTTTTCCATTAAGTCAAAATAATACTAAGAGACAGAAAACTGAACACCTAGTAGATTGTATTTTCAGTATACATATGCAGGAGGTCCCATAATAATAAGTATTCCACAAAAATTTTACAATAACCTGATACCAGAATAAGACTGAAAGTGTTGTTAATCCGTCACAGTTGGGCATGCTTGTGATGAGGTCATTTATATCTTCTTGAGATGTATTTATCCTCATGAAGTCCTGCCAAAGCCATAGTCCTAAATTTGAAAGTCTTCTATCGATGTCCCACACAAGTTCGGTAGGGGAAAGATCTGAAAATAGTGATTGCCATAATACGGCATTTGAAAATCTTGGTTGCCATATGGATATAGCCTTGTTACATGTCATTGCATATTATTGAAAATCTGGATATAGAAGGGTCGGGTCCTAAGATTCCAGAACTTAATCGATATAACTTTTTGCGGTCATCTACTTCTAATGAAGACTAACGCAATCTACTATCAGAAACATAGCTCGTGTTACCAGTATGTTTTTCTACAGACTACTGGAACACATCGCCTTCTATTCCTAATTCGAGCATCATGCTTGCCTAAACAAAGGAACTCATTATTCTAATAAAAACCTACTGGTTTACTCTTTTCATTAGAGAACATGTGAATAGTATATGTATCTTAGAAATTCTGTTAGATTTACCACAACCAGGAAAGAGCATTGAATACAGAATACAAGAGAAAAACTAGAAAATGAGAATTCAAAAGAACTTAGGAAAATTAAAAACAAACAACACGATATTGCTTCTGTTATCACTATTTTTTTGCAAATACAACTCATGAAATTTTTGCAAAATTCACAAACAAATAATTTTGGTTTTATTATAAACTTTTCTGGTTTCCTTCCTATGAAACATGGACACAAATCCGGCGGAAGATTAGCAAACGAACACCATTATATGGAAATTTTCTTAAAATCTGCATATTATTCAGCACTCTGATATACGCTTTGTCACGGCATTGAATTTAACCATGACTAGCTCTTGTAAACGTTGTTTTTTTTTCATTAAACTAATTTTATGGTAAAACTGTATTACCTAATTATATATGAAGTCGATACGCCTATATGCCGAGGTTTCTTGCATAAAATGAGATACAAAATTGATCGTATCAACAGTATCTAATTAATTGTAATGTTTTAGTACGTTACTTAATTGTTAAAAGTTACTTCCTTATTCATTGTTTTCTTTAAACCTGATACAACCGTGTTTTTGGAGGGTACCACATTGTTTTTTCATAAAATGAAAAACATTAACTGATAAATGGGGAATATGAGATTCCATCGATTCTACCCTTGATGAGTATAAAACATTTCCTTCACCTTTTGGTAATACGTTTGAATTATCAGAACAAAAATAAACAAACTGTTATGATCTGGAAGTTCTGAGATGATATAATAAAAAGTATCAGATTGTAAGTACCAACTTTCTACTTACACTTTACATTTTAAAACATAACCATCTAACAGCAAAATTGAATATTTTTTTGTGTGAAACAAAACGTAACAAAATTAATTAATCATTTCACAAATTTTAATAAAGTTTAAAAACCTTTATTTTTACATTTACTATTCGGGTAAATAAACATTTTCGAAAACGTTCATGGTCCTCCTAATTTCGCGCAATCATCAAGGTAAATAATTTCTCACAGATTTGAAAGTTGGGTACATAAAACCTTGATGCATTTAATCACAGTAGTTTATTACACTTTTTTATTACTTAGACAAATTATTGCTTGTTCGCAAAAGTATATTTTATGAATGTAATAAACTACATCATATTTATACAGTATGAAAAAAATTAAAGTTTGAGTAATGTTACCTTATGCCGTGATAACGAGCCAATAGATGATTTACTGTTTGCCTAAAGGTCTCTCAAATGCTCAGTTATTACTTCAGCCTAACTACATTACATATCAGACATTACTCAGGCAAATGCTCGCTAAACTAGCATAGATGCTATCCCCTCTAAATATTCAATATTGATTTGATTCTACAGAAATGAATCGAGAAATAACATTCAGGTTCCTAAGCCTTTTTACCTCTCCTTAATTTTTCACTTGTTGACATATGTGTCTATTGAAATAATGTCTTCTTGGTATGCACCAAAATTGTTAATCTCGATGAAAATTATTTTTCTGCTCCGTACAGTACAGTCTAAGTTCAACATATGCAGTGCATTCCTGTTTTCACTTGTATCAAAAGTATAATCTGTGAATCTGCAAAAACCTTGCTGTTTTGATACCATATACAGGGTGTTCCGATCTCGACGTACACATATTTCCGACCACAATAGAACTAAATTGCTAATGTGAATTAACTAGAAAAATACTAATGAAAAATAAATAATAAATCAAGGCTTTCATAGACCGTTCTGATGATTAAAGTACAGTGCCGGACCTTTGAAAGTGGACGATTCTTATAAGCAAATTGTATATAATTGGCCTTTGTGAAACTGACTTGAAAATATGAGGTTTAAATCGGCTGACATTATGTCTTTAATGTGTGTCTATCCTACTAGTTCTAGTGAGCGTGAGCAAAACAAATCCAAATTAGGTAGCAAATTATTCATTTTTCCAATACTGAAATATACTATACATTCTAACCGCCATTCATTCGCCGTCAACGAGATCTAAAAAAAACACTTTTCGTTGTCAAAATACCGCGATTCGTAAAATTAGTATTTTGTCCAAGCACCATTTTTGTCTATAACACTTCAATCTACATGGCATTGATAAAATTAATGTTCTTGTTATAATCCTCAGTGATGGTATCCCATGCGTTTTCAATTGCTTGCCTCCCAAAGTTCTTCGACGTTAACTGGACGGTAGTTTCTGCCGTTTTTTTCTCCATATATCCCCAGGACTTTGAGGGCCAAGGTAAAACATCGATGTTGTTATCAATGAACCATTCTGATGCAACTCTTGAGGTGTAAATTGCACAATTATCCTGCTTGAAAGTGAAATCGTGAGGATACAGCTTGGTCACAACAAACATCAGGACTTTGGCTTATCCACGCCCAAACGTTAATGGAGAATCTATCGCTGCGCTGTGTGGGTTTCACATAAGGCTCCGAATACCATATAATCTCTGGTGGGTAGACACGGATAAATAGTTGTCTGGGCTTCCTGCAAATTGTCTTGCAATCTCTAACCTCTGTTCTTTGTACTGGGGAGTCAAAGCACCTGTATTTGCGGCCACTTAATTCTTCAGCTCCGAATCTTTCAGTTCGCACTGATCCAGGAAAATTCGTCTCAAAGGAAGCCGCTACTGTCATGTCAAATGGATTTATTCTTAGGTGGTGCTTACTTTTCGACGTCCACCTCCGTGAACATAACATACGTGACCCTTCGCAATCCATTTTTCTTTGAGTTTAAATATGCCGTTCTTGCATACATGCAGATCATCCGCAATGACCAATCTGAATCTGAATCTGAAGTAAAGTTATAGCTTTCACTTTCTCTGGTTCCGTTAAACGCGGCATCTTGAATTACCAAGCAAATTACTAATGACACTGACATATAAAAACATAATAAGTAGACCACATCATATTAGAAAAACAAATCGTCCACTTTCAAAGGGCCGGCAGTGTACATAGTTTTTTGGGTTATTATGCCATGGCCTATATATCTGGCTGCCACCACTTACAGATTATACTCACTTCCTTAGCCTTAACTAGGAATTTCCGACGTGCCCTTGTCTTTCTCGATCCATGCTCTCTGGTATGGACCCGCTAACAGAACCCCTAGACTCGCCCTAATATTGGTTTAGTTCTTACTGTAGATTCTAAGGCCACTACGGATGGAACCACTCCTCAAACTATAGTGGTTCTCTGAGACGTTCCGTAGAAACTGGTAGCATTAAATGCTTCCAAACATTCCACTGTCCTTCATTGTCTATATCATCTTTGGTGACTATGCAAAAACTTCGCCGTGCTTGTGTCAATATCCTTGGTAGGAAAAATTGCCTCGGATGGGGCGAGGTTGAGCGGGACTATCGCTCTTTCCTGCGCCATCTCTGTAGGCCTGGACGAGCGGTTCGTGAAGCCTCCTCCTGCCCTAAACTGAACCCACTTGACATCTCGTCACCAGTTTTATAGTGTTGGTATCGCTGTGAGCACATCTAAGCCTGATCAGAACTGTGGTGGGAGTGGAACGCTTGCGTTGCCGATAATGTCAGTATCACTAGTGTGGACTGGGTAGACGGCATAGTCTCAAATGCATCCCTAGTATGTCTACGCGCGACTTGGACCTTACTGAATTGTATCAAAGTTTACAGAATAAATATCTGTAAACTTTGATTGTATCACGAATTCTCCCCTTACGTCGTTGCTTGTTCTTTGAAAGAGGTAACCAGGTTCTGCTCATCCGAAAGCCTTCACGTTATTTATAAGTTGTTCGATTTCTAACGCTTTGTGTCTCGTCAGGTGGTAAGAGCCCGTCGTCTCACAAGTACCTCGGCGTCTTCGAAATTTATCCTTCATCTGAATAGTCAAGCTGTAAGGCCCTTTCGTGTTCCTTCCTTCTTGTAATAACCAACTTCTTTGTAAAATCTATATAATCTTTCCCGAATTGTAGGGATCGACCTTTCCCTAGCCCACACTTTGACATTATGAACTTAAGGCAGGTATACTACCTGCTGATTTTTATCCCGTATGTATGATTGCATGTATCCTTTAATTCTCGTTTATAATAATTGGATGTTTGAAGATTGAAATTTCACTTAAATTTTTAATTTTACTTATTTCTACAAAACTAGCTACTATATAATTCAATTAGAAAATGAAGGCTGTTGAGATTGGAAGATCTAGGAGGCCAAATAATGGTTTACCATTGCTCCTGATTCAATGTCTCGGAAATACAGCTACTTTATTTCCATTATCAACAAACGACCTTGCTGATATACATCTATCTTCTTGGGTCTACTCGACAGCCATCTAATAATCCGCAAATTTATTTGCTTAAAAACTGTTCCTGAATTTTAAAAAGCTTCAATAATTTGCACAACCAAAATGACCCCATTAAGTATAACTCCTCAAATGTTTATTTACAGAAAACCGAAAAGTTCTGGAATTTTCAATAAAGCAGACATGAATATTCGTTCCACAAAATTTCCAGATGGAAAGTTATGATATGATAAAGGAATGCATTTTTATAGATAGCTTCTACAAAATGTGATAATGATGAGATGTACCAACTAAATGTCTCGTGGAGCAATAAAGCAACCTTTTACAAGAAATGGTATAAATAAGTAAGTAACAGATCTCATGTCTGTTACATCATGTGATATATAGCAGTTTCTTTTTAATTAATTTCTGTTTTAGTAGATGATTTTCCTCTATGTATGAGAAACCACATGTACTATAAACAAGTCGAGTACCTAATTTTAATTGAAAGCAAGTGTCTCAGCAGCTTAATTTACATTTTCTGGGATACTGGATCAGAAGCAGTAGATGAATTGAGTCAATAAAAATTTGTAGCAGTTGTCTAACGTCATTTTTTTATAAGTGAATGCAGCCAAAAATTCTACATTTTTCTGGGAAACGGTCTACTAATGAACAAGAAAACTCAAATTGCGAGAATATTAAACTAATCACGGCCTCCTCTGATACCATATCAAAATAAACGTCACACGGTTTTGAGTATCCTGACGTCAGCGAATAATTATTTAATCCTTTTAAAAAATTGAATTTGAATAACCCGTGCATGATGTTGTACAAAAAATATGTTGTAGCACTCTTTTCGTCCGATATATCTTTATTTTAATTAACAAAGAGTTTTCAAATAAATATCATGCT
This sequence comes from Anoplophora glabripennis, assembly GCF_000390285.2. Classification (NCBI taxonomy): domain Eukaryota; kingdom Metazoa; phylum Arthropoda; class Insecta; order Coleoptera; family Cerambycidae; genus Anoplophora; species Anoplophora glabripennis. Next base: position 303,817 of record NW_019416232.1, on the reverse strand, counting down.
CATTAAAATATTCTACCCACATTACAGACGTAACATTTTTATTGGTAAAATTAGATTAATTAAGCATGTATATTTAGGATTTAATTACAAGTTTTAAGTTATATGAACGCTTCTTAAGAAATTTGTTTTGTTCAATCTACCAGGTGTCATTATTACATTTAAAATTGATTCGCTGTCTGTAGCAGAAGGTATGCGTGAATGGCAAGGCTGCTTTATCTATTCCATTAATTAAGTTAATTCCACACTATATCAGAAAATTATCTTAGTTCTTAAATAAATATTTCACTGCATCAAATCTAGTACGCGATTCTTAGTAACTTCTAAAAAATTACTTGAAAAAATAAACACTTACTTTTAGATCAGGTGCTTTTGTATCCTAGGCTTCGGCTTAGAGTTATATAAACATCACGCTCTTAAGACTTGCACTTGAGAGGAACCCGCGAGAGTTACCTTCTCAGTTATTTTCCATTATTTGTCTACTTAATAGTATTTCACTATCGAAAAGTTTAAGGTATGTTCATTTGAGAGCATGTATCGTAAGAAAGCACATATCTGACAGCAGCTATTGAGGAGCGGTCTGCCACCTATGGTAAAACACTCTCAAATGAACAAATAGTGGAAAATAACTATCTCACAAGTTTCTCTCAAATAGACACACACCTTTACTATAAAGACTATCGGTATCGACGAGTTACTATCAGAAAGTTCTCTCAGAAATGTGTTCATTGTTGGTATGTGGTGTCATAGTAGTTCTTGCTGCTGGCAATAAGTACGAAAACATGAATGTGAAAAATATTGCATCTTAGATCAGTGCTTAGAGAGATTCGAATGAAAAGAAACACTGGAAAAGAAACTTCTAGGTGAAACCATGGTTTCAAGGCAGATCGGAAATAGACATATGCTCGTATAACACTTCGCTGGACGACGAGCTTCTTTGATGTCATATACATAACATGATTTTTATTAAATATACAGTCGCAACATCAACATCAACCAATTTTACTTCATCTTTTGACCACCTTTTTTTTAGGCGTCTCAGCGCCACTACCTGTTAAAAATTAAAGCTGGGATGACCTATTTCAAAATTCGTAGAATGAGATTATAGTGAGTAGGTATTTAAACCACTTTTACACCTTACAGTTTGTAACTTAAACCTTTAATTTTTAAACATATGCAGACCCAAGTTAGTATTTCAAATGCGAACTGTCAAAATTAATAGAAACAAGAAATTATCTAAATAAATCCAGAGCCTACTGAACCATTTTAAGAGTTTAAATTTCATCTAACGAATTACATAAAATTGCTTTTTATTTTTTTCTTGATAACGGTCGCAGATATGAAAAAATCATGAGAGGCTAAAAATTTTCTCAACAAAACATAAAATTCAATTTTGATCTACCAGCGGTGCACCGCACAAAAGTTCAGGGGAAGAAAAGGGGGCATGAACCCCGAAAAAATATAACTCTGTAGAATATCACGACCATTTGGCATGCCGAATGATGTAAGCCCTACAGCGTAACCTATATTCCAAATTTCAGCTAAATATCTAAAAAACTGTGGGAGCTATAGAAGAAAAACTTAAAAAATCTTAAAATTTCAACACCCTGTAGATCGGTAACGAAGTGTTTGCGGACCTATGTTTATATGAACTTTTAGTCATCAATAAGCCTTCCTTATGTACTTGATATTTAGGAACACCCTATATATTCAGAACCATTTTCAATTTCAGAACTATTGATATTAAATGAGACCTAATTAAAAGATGTAATATGTACTTACATGTTAAGTGAAAATCGTAAGAATATATGAGCAGTTATAATGAATACAAGATTCACCTTAAAACTTTATATTATTATATAGATTATAAATGCCATAATTTTGTAATATCTTCAGAACATGTTTTTCATCATTTGTTTATGTAATATTTACGTGGTCATTTTAATTATAGTGTTCATTAATAATTTATGCTGCATCAATCTAGTAGGTAAGATTATAACTTCAACTTTTCAGTAAATCAGAAAGTAAGTATTTACAACCATGTGAAGTGTTGAAAATAATTAAATCTAATGCTGATATAAATCAAATAGTCATTCCAAATAAATTAAAGTTTCAAAAATGTTTGTTACGTACTATAACAATAAGATTGAATAGTGATAAATGTTCACAATAAACCAGATTGGCTTCTATATGTTTTGCATAAAAAAAACATCAAATAAATAGGTTATTTTGTAATAGCAATAATACTCAAATATTTTTATACTTGTGTAATATTTTCAAATATTTTGCAAATATGTGTTTATAAAGTTTTATTATAAAAATGCATAATATTGTATTCTACTAAATTTTCTATAGTATACACAATTTTTATACAATAAACTTTGGCAACTTTCACAACATAAAAATTTTAGTTTCACCTTCAAAAATTCCTCCTTGAAATTATCGCGGCCGTTTATATATTTCTTCATTATTTCTGTGTCAACTCGATCTTCAGGGTGTCCAAAAACAAGTCGAAGAGTAATCTCAATTATTTATCGAAGACCATGCTGGCTGGTAGTCTTATGAGTTGCGTTTGCTGTTAGTTGACGACTATTTGTGGGTGATTCTTCACTGCCCAATTAAGTATCCCCACCATGCCATCAAATTGTGGATGCTAGGATGTTGTTCTTGTCTTTTGACATCTATCAACTTTTTGGTGAGCTGGTTCGATATAGACAGTTCCTGTATTGGAATCACGCCTCATTTCAGATTTTTCAAACATTCTTTCTTCATATCTTCAGAATAAATTTTCAGAGAGCATTTTGCTGCCGTTACTGTCTTTTGGCTGGGGATAGGATATACTTCTATTTAATTAAGTAGTCCATCACTATCAGGAGGTAATGATTTCCAGATTATGTCTGGGGGAACGGTCCGGTAACGTATGGGTGACTCTTTCGAAGGGAATTTCAATGTTGTACTGCTTCATCTGGATTCCATATTTAGTTCTAGGTCCCTTGGTACTGAAATAACCAACACACCGGTGACACCAATCTTATGCATCGGCTGCCCAGCCGGTAGAACATTTCCTGCCTTTATTCAAAGTCTTTTTCATGCCGAAGTGTCATCCACCCACTCCATCATAAATTTATCCAAGTGCGTCGTTGATTCTAACTCTATATGTCCCATATTGCTCAGAAACCTTTTAAGTTGATTTTTTCTTTGGTCTTCACTAAGTTTCCTAGTTTCTCATTGTCCATCAGTCACAACTGCTGTTCATCGGAACAAATTTCCAAATTATTTTTATTTCTTTTTGGTTGCAATGTGAGCAACTTTCGAGGAACTGTCTTCTAGATACTGCAGTTCCGTTTCCATAAAATCGTCCACTTCTATGTTCAATATAGTAAAGTTATAAACTAGTCGCGCAGAAGACACCCTTTGACCTTTGTGACATATCGATTTAATATGCTCTTCCTCACCATAATTCCAAGATTCGGGTAAATGTTCTGGCAAGTCCAACAATTGACGTCTTATATCGGTCAATATCCTTTCTTTATGGTCTATTTTACTTTTTAAAGTATTTGACGTATGTTTTTTATTTATTAGTTACGTTTTCCTAGGATCTGGTGGTTATTTGTCTCACTCTAATGTGTCCCTTGGAAGCTTGTTTCGCAACTTCAAATTCCATGGAACTTGCCAAAGCTTCATCTGATTATCTTACACCTTGCTAATTGTAAAGTTTGTTGTGCCTTTACACTCTCGAACACCGTTAATAAATACCTGCTGCTCCATAAAGCCATGCTGACTTGTTGGATACAACAAATTAACTAAATGGGCTACTCCGGCTTCATATAGTTACAACCTCTAATTTATTCTCGGAATCCTACTTTTTGTTTATACTTGGAATCCTTGCTGTAAGTGTTAACGAATCTCATTTCTGAATGTACTAGGTCGTAGTAATTATTGTGTCTAAATTCGTCTAAAGGTTATAAAACTTCTAAGGCTTCATTTGTCAATAATATTACTAGAGTTGCAGTTTTCTCGCTGAGTCCAGTTAATAACTTTCGCTGCAACATCGAACTGTTTCATGTGGGTTTGCCAAAAGGATTTACTATTATAAGCTAAATTTTGACCGAACCTTGATGAGCTGGCTCAGTTCCTGTAATGAAGTCACGCCTTGTTTTAGCTTTTTCAAATTCTTCATACCTTCTACTTCTTTCCTTACAATAATTGTAATATCTTCTTCCAATATTATCTCTATGTTGCCGAATCGAGTCCCCACGTTTTCGAATCGGTTGTCTATTTTTTTCTTGGTCTTATCTAACCTACTGTCTCGTTCATCTAATTGTTTCACGTCACTTTTGAATTCGTCTTTAAAATCCCCCGTATTTGAACTTCATTCATCCACTGTATCTTGTCTTCTCTTCATATCAGATCTTATTAATCTCTTCCTCTTTTCATTATTATCATCATTTTCATAATATGTTTCAGTGTACTTCTGTAACTTTAGATTTTGTACTTACTGGCATTCTTCTCAAATTAACACACCTCAGAATCGACCTTCTAACATCAATTTGTACTGTTTCTTTTATTTATCGTAATGTTTATAAAAAAATTTATAAACTTTGATATTTTCCAACAAAATTACAACTTAACCTTCCAACAGCACTCGCTTAAAATTTCAATAGGTTTCTAAAAACTATATAAGACAATATCTATTTTTCTAAGAAAATAAAAAAGAAATAGAACATGTTCTAGAAACATAATGAAGGAAATAAGTAAATAAATGTATAAACAAATTATACCAGGGTAATTTTCGATACAATTTTGTATAACATTGTATAAAACAGTTAATATGGTTCTCGAATTTAGAAGGTATAAAAACACCACACCGGGTTTTGCATACGTACCCAAATGGCATCGAAGTGTTCAAACGGGTACTATTTCATGTCTTTTTTCAACAAAAAAATAAAATATTTCGAAAAATAAGCTGGTACGGCATTGGAGAAAGAAAGTTTTAACAGTAATTAACAGTAATAAACCATAAATAACTGGGTTATATTTGTATACTTGCTTTCAATTAAATGTTTAATAAAAAATTAACATTATCTTCTAAATAAATATCTATTTCATTAGTGGATAAATGCAAAACTATTTTATATTTTTATACATTTAATAAACGTAGACTTTCAAACAATGTAGAAACGCATACTACATACAGTGTGGATACAAATTGTGGAATATAGCTTATATTTCTTAAAATATTCGTCATTTCAGAAACATGTTTTAATAAAAGTGTTAGGGGAAATTATTTCCCGTTTAGTGATATCAAGCAATCTTTCTTAGCACAAAAAATATATATAATATTGTTTTTGACACTGTTTATCAAAATAATTATTAACTCAAGTTAGCCATGCCAAAATCAGAACAATGCGAAACTGTCACTAGCTGTCAGTTGCTTGTAATTGTGTGCATTGTTGCAGTAAACGTACTTTTTTACTCAATTTTCTGTGTACTTAAGTACTTAGTAAGTTATAATGGCGCTTGAATTAAGTGAAACGGAAAGAATTCAGGTTTTAATGGTGGTGGGATATGGTGACAGGAAAAGGACACAGCAGGAAGCATGCGAGTTGTTTAACGAACTTCATCCAAACAGACCTCAAATAACCACAATCTTGTATTTCTAAATTGTTAAAAAAATTTAACGAGACGGGAAGCGTTAAAGACAAATTACATACAGGGCGGCCAAAAATAGCTACTGATGACAATACTACTTTAAATGTGCTTCTGTCAATACAAAAGAACCCACATTTGTCCAGTCGGGAAGTTGATAAGGTGCAAGTCATTTCACACCGTTCTGTGTTGAAACGGCTCCACAAGGAAAAGTTTCATTCATACAAGATGCAGCTCGTTCAAGAACTTGTGCAAAATGATTTTGCAAAACGTGTTGAATTTTGTAACACTATGTTAGATAAATTTAACATGGATTTGGAATTTGGCAAACAATTGTGTTCACCGATGAAGCCACTTTTATGCTTCATGGATTTTATAATAAACAAAATTATCGATATTGGTGTCCTCTCTGGAAACGAGGAACTCGAACCCAGCGACTAGAAAAAATTAATGTCTAGACAGGTATACTAGGAAATAATATTATTGGACCATTTTTTATTGATGGGAACCTAACTGCCGACAAATATCTTAATTTGTTGAGAGAACAAATTGTACCTGCTTTGGAGGCCCTAGGTCCAATTCATCAAATGTGGTTTCAGCAAGATGGAGCCCCTCCACATTATGGAAGGGCCATAAGAGAATATCTAAATGAAATGTTTCCTGCAAGGTGGATAGGTCGCGGAGGTGCCATTAAATGGCCAGCAAGGTCACCCGATTTCAATCCGTGTGATTATTTTTTGTGGGGTTACTTAAAAAGTATAGTCTACAAAGAAAGACCAGTAGATCTGGAAGATCTTAAAGCGAGGATCAGAATCGAGCTACGGCAAATTCGACACCACACGTTGGCAAACTTGAGTGATTCGTTTTTAAAGAGACTAAGAATGTGCCTGAACAATAATGGCCGTCATTTTGAACATTTAATGAATTAGTTCACATCCGTTCCATTTTTTCATTTATCCTATTAAAATTAGCTTAAAACGTTGATCTTTTGATTTTTTGACTCCTTACTTTAGGACATAAAATAAAATTATAAAAATTGAATTTAGTGTATTTTTTTCTTATGTGACCCCATTAAAATTGTATTGTATCGTATTTAGGAAGGTCCAATGTATTAATTTTCACCAAAAAAAGTATATGGTACCGTATAAAAAAATTAAGTCGGTTACCTTGGCAACCACATTTTTTGTGATACGAAATATTGCTTGATGTCACTAAACGGGAAATAATTTCCCCTAACATTTTTATTAAAACATGTTTTTGATATGACGAATATTTTAAGAAATATAAGCAATATTCCACAATTTGTATCCACACTGTGTATATTTTCGTTTTCGTTCTCATTTGCTTTAGTTAATAACTTGATTAGAAGCAATTTCTTAATGCTATTAGTACTTAATTGTTGTATAAGGAAATAAGCCAAGCGTGTTATTATACAGCTACCACTATTCACCACTAACACAAGTTTTTCAGCAAGTGTAAGAAAATATTTATAGGTTCTTGAGAAAACTGAGTATATCCACAAACTTTATTTAGCGCAAGTTCAACGTACCAGGAAACTTTTACTAGTCTAATTTTTTTTATAATATGATACGGTTATTCTAGGAGCCTCATACATTAATACGAAGGAGAATGTGAAATATTTACTCGCTTCCTTTTTTCTATAGCTGCCACACCTGATTCAGCTTCGTCTTTTATATGCACATGATTAGGTCAAAAAAATTATTACTTCCGATTAAATTAATCGTAGTATTAGCTCCGCATGCAAAACTTATTATTCCTTAGGTGGAGTCTAGCGAAAGTGTTCTAGATGAATTCCCTGTTATTTAAATAGAACACGTATTATAAATGTGCATATTCAATTAGTTGCATGTTTTTGAATAAACAGCTATGACAAAATTAAAGCAATCTTTACCAAAGAGTACAACCATTTAAATGTAAAATAGTTTCTTAGAAAAACAATAATGTTTTGAAAAGTAAATACTTTTCTCAGTTTCATAAATTGCAGTACCAGTCCCAGTCCATGAGATTTCATGCATCTCGTTCTGTATGATTTGTAAAGAATAAAATATAGGCATCTTAGCTTTATAATTCTTTACATCTTCTGTAGAAATTATATGTAATTTCTTCATGAACAAACAAATTATTGGCCAAAAAAAGCCAATTAAGGGTTGATTTATATGAAACTAAGCATCACAGCAATAATCTAATGCTTAAAACTGGATAACATATCAGTAACCAATATACAGGGTGTTTCATAATGCAAATATTCTAAGGAAGTGTTTAGAAAGTAATTTAAGGAGGGGGGGGGGGTACTTCCTGTATATTTTTTTGATTTGAGCCCCCCTCTGAGAAAATATTCAAATCTCAAAATGGCCGAAAAAATTAGATTTTATTTTTTTTTCACGAAAACGGTTAAACTTAGTAATTTGAATTTTGGTACACGTTAACAACTAGTTAAATGGTATTTTTTGTTAGTCTTTTTTTTCTGGTTTATGTCTTTGAATAATAGAAATTAGCACCCATTTATTTTATTTCACTCACAACTTTTTTTACGTTAGCCAATTCCAACAATAAAAATATCTTCTAATACTACATTTCATTTAGAAACTTTTTTTACTCCTCCAATTTTTTCGTATACTTAATGGTTCACGAGCAAAAAAATAAATTATTTTTCCTAGCCGATTAGGTACACATAATTATTAGTATAGCAATTACCAAAAACGATCGTCATTTTTTGCACATCAGTATTAAACACCCTGTCTGTATAACTAGAACATTTTTTCAATACTGTTAAAATTTATTAAGAACCTCTGGCATCGTTCCTTCCATAAAACCAGATGAATAGTTGACCGGCTTTTTTTGTAGTAAACAAAAACAGTTCTAGTTCAATTTTCCGTTATCATTAGATCTCGTACGGAAATATATGAATTTAATGTTTTTGTTTCTCAAACAAAGTGATTAGGGAAAAATGTTTTACCGAATTTTACTAGATTCCTACTGTGTGCTCTGTTTGCAAAAGACAGTTTGTATGGAGGGTGTATGTATGTAAAGGTGTATGTGTATGTGTATCAATACAATAATAATGAATTTATGGACATGGTGGTAACACAATCAGCCGTGAGTTAACTATCCCTCTTTATGAACAGAGATTTGTAAACAGTACCAGTCAAGCTAACAGTGGTTCCAAAAATGTTTCTTTATATTATTTTGGTAAGTCAGTAAGTAGATATTAAATATGTATTATTATATTTGCAAAAAAACTTTCGCCCATCGATAGTACATATAATAAACTTTAGCTGCTTATAATATTCGTCAAAATAAAAATGACAGTTTCCATTAACATACCATACGTTGTAAGAAAACTGCATCCCTTTAAAGCATAAATCAAGGTGTCTTTTTTGTTTTACCACAAGTATTAATAAAATACAGTTCTGATAAAACCTTACCCTATATTTTGCTATGTTACTTTAGTATTGAGCTAATTCAAATTAATTAATTCAATCAAAAATCGGACTTATCCTTATATTCCTTATTACCGGTTCTTTAAATTTGTAAATTGTTCAGGAAATTAGGAACAGAAGAAGTACATATAGAATGTTGTCTCTTTTTTTTTATTCCAATATAATACAAATTAATTAAGAAATTATGTACATCCTTTCATACCAAATATCTAGGTATGCTAAACAACTAACTCCATAGGGAAGCTAGTAATTAATAATTATCTCCCATTGTAATATAAAAAATTACGGAAAGACCAACTGGAAATTCAACCACGATGATTATTTATGTATTTGTTCAAAGGTGACTTTAATAAATAAAGTAAGAAATCAAAACAAAACAAATGCATAGTTATTGTAATATAAAGTGAACAGCTGTAATTAACAGAAATGTAACCAAGCTATTAGTCTATGGGAAAAAATTTCATACAATCTTTAATTTGTTTTTGTCACAGTATCGGTGATTTTATCTGGTTTATAATTCTATTAAAACAATTTATGTTTAAACGGTTTATGTTTAAATGACCTACTTACTACTACTTTGTAGAAAAAATGTAGTACTAAGTATACAATTATCTGAAATACATTAATACACTCAGATTCTTTCAGCCGATGTTTACTAATATCTCACTAAAAAAAAAGAATAAATCATAATCTATTGACGTTTGTGAGCATTATTTGCATAGCACGCTAAAATTTTTAACCTCATGAGAATTTTTCGATTTTCTATTTCATTTTTTTCCTCGCATTATACATAGACGTACGTGTCGGTTTTTTTTTTGGAAACTATTATAAATAATTAATGTTTGGTAGAATATATGGCTGAATATTTTTATAGAATGTATATAAACAGTTTTAAATTTTTTTCATTAAATAGGCATAGAAAAAATATTTTATGTTTTGTTGTTCAAAAAATAGAGATAATACATACACGTTTCTGTTTTCAGAAAGCTTTGCTATTCCAATCAAATTTCCTCACCGCTCAAAAGGTGTTAATTTTAACACTTTTTAGTAATAATAACAAAAACAAGTTTTTCCAAATGCAACAGATAATGAAAAAAGAAAAGGATAATTTGAAATTCGCTAACAGCAATGTTACTTGTATAGAAATTTCCTTCAATAATAAAAATGCATGTTATTTAACAAATCACAAAATTATATAAAAACAAACTAAACACAAAACGATTCCTTAGTTAAAATAATAATAAAGTTAATCGCATCTGAAACTTGAAGCACGAAATGAATGATAAAACTGACAGTTCCTTAGTAAATGGGAAATATCGGATAACATTGTTTAGCCCTTAAACCGTCTTTTCTTGGATAGACTATAATTTAGGATCAGTTGCTCTGTCCATTTATCTCGCGATCCAGATCCGATGTTCATTAATTAACCTTCTTTAAGTACCTTTCCAAAACCAAGTTTGAGGTACTAATAACTAATACAAACAATGCAAAGTCACTAGTTATACCATTTTCCTACAGATTTAAATACACAAAATCAAAATCCCACATTTTTCACATTTTTCATGTCACTTGAGGACATATGACAGCACGTGATGTGGCAATAATGTGTTTCTTTCTTCATTTTCTTCCACGTGGTTGACACAAATTTATTCATATAAGACGAAAACAAATCTAAATTAATGAGTTTCCAGCAATACACTGTTCCACTTGCGTTAAAACCGTATTAATTTTCATAACGTTAATGAACCATAATCTGATTAAATTGTCGGATTTGTCTGTATCAAGGACCAGAAATGCGCCTTCATTTCATATCATTGTCCCTCGATTGTGTTTTTCAGGCAAAATTGAAATATATTTCAGAATATTGGATACTGGCAAAAAATCCAATACAAAAACCTTATCTAAAAGCTCATCGATATTGGTTTAATAGTTGATAATATTGACAATATGAATCCTCAATCAATACCTGTATACCGGGTGTCCCGTTCATGTTTCAAAAAAACTTGTGCGCAAGTTCCTCATAGAAAAATAATGGGGGTAGTTCATGTAACATTTTTTTCTTAGACGCCGTGTTTTCGATATACAGTGTGTTGAAGTTGTTACTTTCTAAATGATTTTCCTGAATTATCTTTAAATCGGCATAAAAATGTCAAAATTTGTACATGAGTAAACATCAACTGTGCGTTAAGAATAATTTGCAAATCTGAAAAGCAGTGTCGTCGATACAGGTAATTGAAGGGGCTTAATCAAAGAAGAAATATGTTAAAAGTCAAAATTTATTACATTTCTAACGGGTTCTGTAAACTCTAAAGGATACTACAAAAAAAAGGTATGCTTGTCGAAATTCGGTAGCATGTACCATTTTCGAGAAAAATGAAGTTGATTTTTTTTTGCTCACATAAAGCTACACAACTACATTAACAAAATATTATATTGAAAGTGGACCTTACCATTGAGTGAGTTAAAGACATTTAGCTACCAACAGTATTTGCATTTAAGACTATAATTTTAATTTCTTACGTATCACATGAAGCAGTTAAATTGTAAAACATTTTATTAACTAAAAAAAAATTAAAATTTATTTTAAGTTTCAGTTTGTGCAGAACACATTGCAGAAAAATATTAGGAAACAGACTCGGAGACATACAGAACAATTGCTGCGCAATTAAATAAATTTGCTAATTCGAAATACTGCAGTAGATACTGAAATTGTCCTTTTTTGAATGTACCTTTTTTTGTAGTATGCTTTAGAGTTTACAGAACAAATAAATTGTTATTTATCATATTAATAAATTGACACTTTCTGTCAACCAATAATTAGTACCAATTGATTAATTTATTATCAGAATAATTATGGCAAATAATATTTATACCAATGACGAATATGTCGACAAGCTCCAAGTGTTTTTCGAAACCAGAAAAAATAGTAACGCTGCAGTAATATTGTACCACCAAAGATATCCAAACCGACCGATTCCTCATATACAAACATTGGCCTCGATGGAAAGAAGGCTTCGCGAAACTGGTAAAATTCGGCCCAATCGTGAGGGTGCCGGAAGAAGGCGTAATGTCAAAACTGTTGAAACTGTGGAAACTATACTGGAACATCTAGAACAAGACTGTGGTACAAGCACAAGATAGGTGTCCAAGCAACTGTAAGTTTCTCACAGTCTTGTATGGAATGTAGCTCATGAAAATCTTTTATATCCTTTTCACCATCAACCCGTGCAAGAATTGAATGACCCTGATTTACCTAACCGCATAGATTTTTGTCAATGGTACATTAATATTTCCAGGCATGACTTACATGTCCTAATGAATATACTTTTCACCGATGAAGCAAATTTTCCTAGAGTAGGTGCAGTAAACCTTCATAATGTTCATTTATGGTCGGAAGAACGTACTCATGAAATATTTGTTTCAAGATGTCAACATAATTTCAGTTTAAACGTTTGGATGGGAATTGTAGGAAATACTCTAATAGGTCCTTTTATTCTTCCACACAGGCTTGTAGCGGCCGAGTATCTTAGATTTTTGAACGAAAATCTTCCAACATTACTTGAGGACGTACCCCTCGCTAAACGTCAGGTGATGTGGTATATGCACGATGGGGCGCCTGCACATAGTACACTTGCCGTTAGAGAATGATTAAATTTAAATTACCCGAATCGCTGGATTGGTTGCGGTGGTGATGCCCCTGTTTGTTGGCCTGCACGTTCACCTGACCTAACGCCTATGGATTTCTTTTTGTGGGGACACATAAAAAGTATTGTATATGCCACTACTGTTGTTTCCTTAGAAGAACTACGCTTAAGAATATTTCAGGTAGCAGATGACCTTCGCAATAACCAAGAACTGTTTATGCGAGTACTTGATAACTTCAACAAACGTATTAGGTTATGCTTGCAACAAAATGGAAATTATTTGGAGAATAGTCTTTAAATTTAATTTTGCATTTCTTGTTTTACGTTTGTATTAAATTTTATTTCACATAAATAAATTTACCTCATACATGTCCCAGTCATAAGTTATCAAACATTTTTCATTAATTAATAGCAAATTCTTAATGTTATTATTAAATTATCAGCTTATTGACAGAAAGTGTCAATTTATTAATATGATAAATAAAAATTTATTTTTTATGACATCTGCTTACTTTATTTTTACAAATTTTCGCAATTACCCCTTTAGTGAACGATGACGCATCTAATTCTTTTAATAGAAAACTATCGGTTTTATCGAAAAATTACAAAAGGTAAAAAAGTTGCGCAATAAACCAGTCTTTCCAATAAATATTTTTAAATAAATAATTTGCTTCATATAAAAAATTTCTAATAAAATATTGCAATGGGGTAGACTGTTTCATTCCTTTATAAAATACGCCAATGATTATTAGTAGGATGCTCATACCATGTTTCGTGTCTCTAGCATTCCTCATGTTAAAGAAAAAAATTAAAATGTGAATTTCAATACCCTCCTTTAAGAGGGTATATCGCCTCAGGGGTGCAACTTTCATATAAGGTATTTTTACTTCAATCCTCTTATATTTGGCTCTACATTCACTGGTACCATTTTTGCTACTTCATTTAAAAACACCCTGTAGATTTTAGATTAACTTAAACACAAACAGAATCAGTATTTATGACTAATTATTTTAAGCTCAAATTTTAAAATTTCGTACTTTTAATAAAGGAATTTCATTTTTTTTGCAAAGCATACAAAGTACCCAATTAAATACAAAGTATTAAGATACCACCAGGATTATAATTAATTAAATAAAAATATATATGTAGGTATCTTTTCATCAGCCTTAGAAAAATAATGTGAATCATCATTCGTATAGTAATAAAGGTTATACAGTTAACTACTTACTTATAAATTACAGATCACTGCAGAGATAGTAATAAAGAAGTTAATAAATAATAATTTACTAATTATTTGTATTACTATTACTTTTTAAGGCATTTCTAATTAAATCATGTTACACTGCATTATTCATTCATTAAATGCACTTTACAGTAATTTAAATAATTATCTATAAAAAAATCATATTCTAAACTTATTTGTGTTTAAAAATGTAATGTCTTGAATTAAAATTTAGGTTTTTTTTTCGAATTTTTATAGATAAAAGGAGACAAGGTGAGATTTCCTATTGTAGTTACATTTCATGAGCCGAAGAGAACCTTGGCAAACGCGACCATTAAAAAAATTGGTACCTAAGCAGTTACTTTTACTTGAATTAAAGCATTTAGAAGAAATTACCAATAATGTAAAAACATTTTGGTTCAAAATTGCTACTCAATTCACTTCCTTCTTTTTGCAAACACGCTTTCCGCGCACCTCGCATTTCAGTTTTGAACTGAAAATGTTAGATGCATGAAATGCGCTCTCGTATATATACTTAAGTTGTAGTTTACAGCGTTCAGTTCAGTAGATGTGTATTATATGGATAATTGTAAAACAGTGAAGGGGGGTATATAAAGCTCCTAGCTATTTGTAATTGACTATTTCTATGAAGTATTGACAAGTGTGTGTTTAAAGTTATGAAACCGGTATGGCAATATTTTATATTATTAAGTGGTGATGAGCGCTTGTGGATAATCTTGTGTTTGGGTGCTTACCTTAAAGGATATTGTTTTTGGTGTGGCGGTATAAGTATATAATTTAATTACTTTTACTACGATAATCTGACATTTATTCAGTTACTACATTTAAAAGCGTGAGCGTCATAATGTGTTTAGAAAACATTAAAAGTACTTAATTTTGTCAAATTCTACAATTTTAAATATAGACTAATTGCAGATTTGATATTACAGTAATACTTTTTCCAACAACAGTAGGTAATGATTATTTTTTGACAGTTAATTTTGAAATTAACATAACATTATTTTTTATTAATAATGTAGTTTCTGCTTTAGTATTTTTGTTTTAATAGAACTAATTTAATCCTATTCGCACATTTTGCCATGACAAACTTATAATTTTAATAAAATTAATAATAAGCCATTCTTGTATTTTGTGTACATTTCTATGAAACATGATATAATCAGAAATTGCTTAGTGCCTATACTAAAAAGTCAGTAACACCTCTAAAAAATATTTTTTTACGCGACGTTCCGTAAAAAATGTACCATGAAAACGGTTGATTCAACATAGACCTAAACGTCATTTGATAGTAGAATATTATCACATAAATGTACATCGTAATACAAAATTATTCAATTACTTAAAACAGTTGACCGTCGTCAGTCACCAAGGAGACCTGGAAAAATGATGACATTATTGGACAGACAATTTTGTAACAAGTATTTTGAAGCCACAACACCTATTTTTGAATTTTTTTATATCGGAAGAAATGAATTGTAGCTTGCGACGTTTTTCTCTTTTTTATTCTTTTATATTCGTATTAATTAAGTTCTAGTTCATTTGTAGCTAAAAGCAAAATTACGTTCACTATAAAAAAATAGTTGAATATACCTAATAGTACCTACACAGGGTGTCAGCAAATTTCACCGACAACGTTTGACTGCACATTCAGGACGATAAATAAAGACCATCTACGAAAAAAAAGTTAAATAAAAAATTGTTGGTTTTTGAGTTACAAGCCTTCAAAGTTGTCAAAAATAAAAATAATTTANATTTTATTTTTGTTATAAGAATGAAAGGAAAAATATTTGGACAGTTCTATTTTTATCTTCATGTATTATGTAGGTGTCCCACGCGATAGACAACTATATTTTTTAATATCTCGCTAAAAAAAGATATCAAATTTCAAATTACCTACTCAAGAATATAAAAAACATGAAATTTGGACACCTCTTGAGATATTCTGAAAAAAACTTCGATATTATTCGAAATTCTTCAACTTATTGAAAAAAAGTAGTACCCTAAATGATCAAATCTCAATCCCACTGATTTCTTTCTGTAGAATTCAATCAATCTTTAACTGAAAGTATCGGTAACTTAGCTAAAGACTTATCACGACACAATACGATATTGTTGAAGACACGACCTACAAAGCATATAATATGTCGTCATATCTTTAATTAAATGACATTTCTGCTTTATGTAGTACTGACACTTGTACGTACTGACACAAAACAAAAAACTAAACCCGCCTATGTCTGGTGACTCTCGTGATGTAAGCTATTTTCTAGATATTAGGGGTGTAAGTCAATGCCAGTTGAGGTTTATAGCCCGTGGAGTAGTTGTTACTCAAAATATTACTAGTAAATAAAGTTTATTAGTTATGCGATCATAGTAGGTCATTTTGTATTAGTAGATACATGTGGCAACAGACATAAAGTAGAAATATCATTTAAAAATATGACATATGGCATATGCTTTGTAGATTATGTCTCGTGAATAAATTAAGAACTACTTTATTAATTTTATTCATTGCCACGAAAATAATTTTAAGTTCAAAACTGATAAATGTGAGTTTTCAATTGTAACTTATTTTAGAAATAAGAAAGGTACCAATTTCTCACAATCCTTTTATTTTAAGAAAAGAGTTATATTGTAGCCTTGTACAACCTGGAGATGAAGTGTAAAATTTGACTCCGAAATCAGTGGTCTTTTTTAAAAATAAAAATATTGTAAGAAATTGGACCCTTTCTTANGGTGTCCCACACGATAGACAACTATATTTTTTAATATCTCGCTAAAAGAAGATATCAAATTTCAAATTACCTACTCAAGAATATAAAAAACATGAAATTTGGACACCTCTTGAGATATCCTGAAAAAAACTTCGATATTATTCGAAATTCTTCAACTTATTGAAAAAAAGTAGTACCCTAAATGATCAAATCTCAATCCCACTGATTTCTTTATGTAGAATTCAATCAATCTTCAACTGAAAGTATCGGTAACTTAGCTAAAGACTTAGCACGACACAATACGATATTGTTGAAGAGACGACCTACAAAGCATATATGTCGTCATATCTTTAAATGACATTTCTGCTTTATGTAGTACTAACACTTATACGTACTGACACAAAACAAAAACTAAACCCGCCTATGTCTGGTGACTCTCGTGATGTAAGCTATTTTCTAGATATTAGGGGTGTAAGTCTATGCCAGTTGAGGTTTATAGCCCGTGGAGTAGTTGTTACTCAAAATATTACTAGTAAATAAAGTTTATTAGTTATGCGATCATAGTAGGTCATTTTGTATTAGTAGATACATGTGACAACAGACATAAAGTAGAAATATCATTTAAAAATATGACATATGGCATATGCTTTGTAGATTATATCTCGTGAATAAATTAAGAACTACTTTATTAATTTTATTCATTGCCACGAAAATAATTTTAAGTTCAAAACTGATAAATGTGAGTTTTCCATTGTAACTTATTTTAGAAATAAGAAAGGGACCAATTTCTCACAATCCTTTTATTTTAAGAAAATAGTTATATTGTAGCCTTGTACAACCTGGAGATGAAGTGTAAAATTTGACTCCGAAACCAGTGGTCTTTTTTAAAAATAAAAGGATTGTGAGAAATTGGACCCTTTCTTATTTATAAAATAAGTTAAAATAATTTTAAGTTTATTTCAAAATATCGCAAAAGCTGTAACTTCAAATTTAATTTTTTTTTTCATCGTTGAATAGGCAATATTAAGCGTTTTCAAACTCGATAGCTTTTGTTGCTTAAAAAACTGAAGCTGTAGCCTGTCATAGGGACAAAATTATCTGAAGTATGCCTTGATTAAATGTTGTTGTTATTTGAGCTTTTCTTCGTCATATGAAAATATAAAATGGACATAACATTTAAGCATTGAATGTGTCTACTAAAGTACTCTGTTGAAAATTTTCGTGTGACTAACTATAGGGCTTCAAAATTTCATTTTTAAAGAAACATCTTAATTTTTGAATGGAACACATCAAATTTTTAATATTTTTGTAATGTAAATAGACTTTTCATATCCAAATTTTAGATATCCAAATCTACAGCTGCACATTCTCCCTATCATTATCATTAAATTACAATAAAAAGAAACTGATAACAGTTAAATTCAAATGCATATACTTTTAAAAACGTGTTATATATACAGGGTGTTCAACGTACCCTTGTCTCGGACAATAAAAATAAATAAATAATAAAATTGCCACATTCGAATGAATAGTTGTTATTATCAGTAACTCTTTATATATTTATATAAATTTAATACTAGTATTATGACAAATCTGAGGTTACAAGTAGAAATATTCTGAGCTGATATGAATAAAATGTCTAATCCATCACTGAAAATCGCATATGCGATATTCAATTATTTTTTTCTGAAATTTAATTTTTGAAACCCTAAAAGGATTCTGTAACTGTTATAGTACTTTTTTTGACTGTCAAAAATAATGAAATTTGGAACTAAACATTTTCGGTGAAACACCTTTACACTACATAATTATGTACCTACAAGACAATCAAACTTTGTTATGTCATTTTTAATCTATAGATAGGAGATAAGATGTTACTTGCTTTATAAAATCATATTATCTGCAGAATGAAATCAGATTTATCTTAAAATTTTCTTTCCAACCATATAGCAACAATTATTTTTAAAATAACTGTTAAAACATTTTTATTGTATTAAATGTACGTGCGTCATGTGAACCGTGACAATTTTTTATCTCTGCGCTTTGGTGCATTCTAAAAAAATATTTAGGCTTCAACAGTTCTTTTTTATAACAACGTAATTCTCTAAATAATTCTATGCCACACTGTATGTAGATATTCTTGAATTTCGTTGTTTATAACCTGTCACCCAATAAAAATCCAATTAGCCCACAAGTTTACGATCGAGTTTTTTTACTTGCCATAACAAAGAGGTGTAAGTGCACAAATTTTCTAATCCATCATTAACTTAATTGAATAAAACGTTTAATAATGTTCGTGAATATAAGTTTCACCTAATTATAAACTATTTATCAAGTAGACACTTAACCAATACAATGTAAGTTTATTTATGGTCAAAAATACCCAAAATTAAATTATAAATATACGGGAATTTCCATATTCACTCAACTCAAATAATAATAATCGTCTTGTTGTGATTTCTTAATTAAAACCAAGCTATTTCCAAACCACAATGGTGAAATATAATTTTTCTAGAACGTAATCTCTGCTGTTGGATAAACAAACCTCTGATTAACCAAATAATATAGCAAAATACAGCAAATTTATTATTAATTGTTTTCAATAAATTTTCTTAACAAAGTAAAGCCGTACTCTTTAAGTTATTACATATTTTCTAGATAAAGCTTTTAATTGTGTGTGAATATAAGTTCATGCCGTATCTTCAATAGGTTTTTCCTTGAATTATTTCAGAGAAAAACCTTCCAAGACCAAGAGACTAAACTGTGTGTTTCGAGATATTATCATTTAATCAAATATCTTTAAGATATTTAACGTAGGTTGATGAAACTTGAGCTAATAATATAATTAACTAAGACAGAAATGGAGCGAATTAGTTTACAAATCAGTGGCGGAGGTACCAGGAGACACTGTTATAAAAAAATAATTTAATTTCTAACAAGGGAAATATATCTTACACTTTATTTGAAGGACGATGAATTTTCTGTGATCAAAATAATTGAAAAATTCAGGGATACTGGATCAATTAGTGATCTTAAACACTCTGGCCGTCATTCAACAAGTTTGTTCAACGCAAACATCGAAGCAGATTTTTCGAACAAAATCATCTTCAGCGATGTAGCTCATTTTCATGTTGATGGCTTCGTTGTTGAGAATCAAATACATCCACAACGTGTCACTGTTTGGTGCGGATTTTGGACTGGAAGCATCATCGAACCATTCTTCTTTGAAAATACGGCTGGTCAGGCAATAACAGTTAATGGTGCTTGCTATCGGGACTTGATAATCCAGTTTTTTCTGCCTAAATTGCAAGATATGGATGTAGACAACATGTGGTTTCAACACACACATGCCATATATCCGAGAAACAATTCAATTACTGCAAATATCTTGAATTTTTGTTGTTCTATCACAAAAGTAAAGAACGCCTTCTTAGAAGTACCAATATTAATGAAATGTACATATCAAATTTTCAAAATATTCAGTGACGTGGAAATTCTAGGATTCTGAACACAAATATGCACAAATAAAGTAAATGCAAGTAAGTGCAAGGAAGAAACATTTTTTTTGCTATGCATATATTGTGTATAAATACAAGTATAATTTTGAGATACACCTGGGTATTTTAAAACCACATGTTACTGATATAAGTAATATATTAGTTAAAACTTTCCAAAATACGGAGAATAACCATTAAGAATTATAATATTAAAGTGTTCACAAGGACAGAAAGGACCACAAATATTTTATTATTGTTAATTATTTTTAATATAAATAACGATGACCAATTAAGAAAACAATTTAGGAATGTTACACTATACTCGTTATTGGAAATAGCACGCCATCTGTTTATACAGCAATTAAATGATTTTTTAATGAAATATCAGATTTATCCAGTCCAGTTTACAAAAGAACAAAGTTCTCTATATTTCTAGTTTGAAAATGCTGCAACCAAAATTCGAATCAAAATCTGAACCTGAAAAACCTTTTGTTTTGGTGTTGGTATGTGCATTATTTAACACTGTTTACGTTCAGTTTTAAAAACTATTGACATCTTAGGCGGAGGCCACATTATGCAGAGATTGCGTCATTTAACAATTATTATTAAGGACAAAAGTGGACAAAACCAATAATTTGTCCCAGTCATGCTGTTTTAAATTTAATATAAATTAGCTGTTAATGTGATGTATACCTAATAAATGTCTAATAAATGACATACAGTTATATGGAATTGTGCAACTTATTCCATATATAAAACAGTATGTCACGTTGAAGAATTACAAAATTAGCACCATGTACACACCCAGGACAGATTTGAATAAAATTGAAAACAATGCTTGTAATAAATTTCAAGCTCTCTTTGCAGTTTCCTAGTCTAGAAAATATAGAGTTGGACGCGACTTTTTGTTTCGGCAAGCTGAATTTATCACTATAGATGCTAAATATAATGTACAATAACATATTAGTTTCCACAGTCATATAAATGGGGGGAAGATTGTTTACAGGGTGGTTAATTGTATACTTTTTACGTAAATTCACGTTTTTCGCTTATAACTCTTTTCCGTTCATTTCCACGAGAAAACAGTAAAGTACCTTTTTTCGTCTTCAAAAGACCTACAAAACTAGCCCTCGAGCGTCAAAAAATATTGATTAGTTCAAAAGTTTAAACAGAATAAATTTATTTATGACTTTTGAATTAAACATTTATAAGCTGTGTTATTATTATTATAACGTTTTGGCATCACATCCTCTCATTCCTTATCACTGTCTAATAACTCACACGAAATCTGGAATCGGTAAGTTGAATAGTTTACAAGTTATGCCCTTATAAACAAATTAACTAATTATTAGTCTGGACGATCACGAGCGTCTTCCACAATCGCACTGATTTTTTTCATGGTAGATTTCATAATGATACATTGAAATCTATCATTTGTTTTTTAATTTCTTTGCAACCTGGAAAGTTTTTTTTTAGCCTTAGTTGCAAAATGAAATATACGACGCACACGCGTGATATAGTTGAATATTATTTCATATTCGGAAAGCTTATGCAAAGAGCTTTAAATAAAAACAAATCGTTAAGATTCGTTGAAAAACAACGCAGTTACAGACTGTCAAATATATTATTTTCGAACAAATTTCGCTTTTTTAATGGCAGGACTGTGAATATTATCGTCATTTTCTTCGGACTCGCTGTCGTTCGTTTCCCCCACCCTTCTGCCGCGCCACGGCTCGCCGAAAATCAAGCGACCCACTGACTTTTGACAATATTTCTTATGCACTTAACATACTACCACAAATAAAATATTTTTATCTTAGAAAGGGTTGCCGGTTATGACAGTATTTTTTTTGCCGCTACCAACCTAATTTGTTTAACAATAGGCCGTCAACTTTGGCAGTCTGTAACTCCGTTGTTTTTCAACGAATCTTGTCGATTTTTTTTAACTTAAAGGTCTATTCATACGCGTTTCGAATATGTAGATAATAATATATAACTATATCACGCACGTGCGTCGTATCTTTCATTTTGCAACTAAGGCTAAAAAATAATAATACTTTCCATCAGGTTGCAAATTTAAAATTTAAAAAAAATTATAGATTTCAGTGTATTATTATGAAGTCTATCATGAAAAAAATCAGTGCTATTGTGGAAGATGCTCGGGATCGTCCAGACTAATAATTAATTAATTTGTTCATAAGGCCATAACTTGTAAACTATTCAACTTACCGATTCCAGATTTTGTGTGAGTTATTAGACAGTGATAAGGAATGAGAGGAGTTTATAAATGTTTAATTCAAAAATCATAAATAAACTTCTTCTGTTTATAACTTTTGATCTAATCAATATTTTTTGACGCTCGAAGGCTAGTTTTGTAGGTCTTTTGAAGACGAGAAAAAAGTAGTTACTGCTTTCTTGTAGAAATGAACGGAAAAAAGTTATAAGCGAAAAACGTGAATTTACGTTAAAATTATACAGTTAACCAGCCTATAAACCATATTCCCCCCATTTTTATGACTGTGGAAACTAATGTATTATTGTATATATACTATTTAGCATCTATAGTGATAAATTCAGTTTGCCGAAACAAAAAGTCGCGAAATGGTCATTTCCCAGCTCTTTTTCCTGGCCTATTCCTACTCCTTTAAATAAAAAATAGGTTTATACTTTACAATAGATGGGTGTTTATTTCTAATAATACAGTAATTAGAAATTTCTGTTATATTTTTTGTTGAGAAATTAAAGAAAATCGGCCGGGAATAAAATCAGAAAAACAGGAAATACAGCGATTTAAGAAACAATAAATATAGTGCATTCTACAGTAAACAGAACTTTTTAAAAAATAAGTTCAACAAAAAGATTTGTTCTCAAAACCGATTTATTTTATAGAAAATAGGCCCCTTCCGACTCAATACAGTGATTTACACAGTCTAAAAGCACGTCGAAAGAGTATTTCAGCCTATTGGATGGCTTGTATGTCCACAAAACGTTTTCCTTTCGTTGGAAAATGCATTTTCTCGAAAAGGTAAAAGTTGCGCAATGCCAAATCAGAAGAATACGGGGAGTGGTTGACAGTTAAAATGCGATTTCTAATCAAAAAATCGGTCACAAGTGTCGATCGATGAAGTGGCGCATAATCATTCAACAAACGCCAACTTCCTTCTGGGCGATATTCTGGAGGAAAACGATACACCAAACGCTTCAAAACGCCAAGATAGAATTAACGGTTTGGCCCGGTGGTGGAATGAACTCTTTGTGGACAATGCCTTTGGAATCGTAAAAGCAAATCAACATTGTCTTCACTTTTAACTTCTCCAAACGAGATTTTTTGGGTTTTGACTCACCTGGCGCCTTCCACTTGGCACTTTGGCACTTGGTTTCTGGATAATATTTAAAATATCACGTTTCATCATCAGTCACAATGTTGGAAAGGATGTTTTTGTGTTTTTCCCATTCGAACTTGTGAATGAATGTCGATGAAGATTTTGGCTGATCCTGATGAATTCATGCACAGTTTTGATGGAATTCACGACCGTTTTTTAACCTCGTATACCACTCATGAGCTCTGTCACGGGATAAACAATAATCACCATAAACTTGGTTCATCAATTGAAACGTTTCGGTAAAAGTTTTACCAAGATTAAAATAAAACTTAATACTAGTTCTTTGTTCGGTGCTCATTTTTGTACGATGACACCAACACACTGTCACTTCAGACGCAGCAACTATTCGTTCAAGTGTACATAATACATCAATGAAGGATCTGCCTTTTTTGACGCATGTAACTGCCAATTAACGGCCTCGCTAAAAATACATATTTTTGAAAAGGCACCTTGTATATTGCCATAGTATTATAAGTACTAATGTTTATAATATATATATTTTTACGGAAATAAAAATACCCATAGCAAGTTGTTCTACACATGTCGCTACACAGTTGCAAATACAGATGATATCTATCGTTGTAAAATAGTAATTACGACTAATGATTTAATAAACTTCAATAGCTAACGTGAAAAGTTGACATATTTCTCCGGAAGTAAATGCAGCAACTCGTTCCACACATGGCACTCGCTAGGTTACATAAAAATATAGATCAGATCGATAAAGAGATATTAGATTTATGTAATTGAGATATAAAATCTCTTTCTCCTCTTGTGTGCAATGAGAAAAAAATTGGAAGTACACGAATTTCTCTTCCGACGTATAGAATAAACAATGACAGGCGTATGAGTAATACGTCGGCGTGATTTCACAAAATTAAACAACACCTTGCAGCAAAATAAAAGTGAACGCCTCCAGCTGTAAGCCTGAATTACCAAGTGCGTGCTCGAGATTGTACAAATCAAAATGACATTCTACATTGAACAGTAATTAGAACGGTAGTGAGAGCTATTAGCCATGGATATTTTTAGTGCAACTCGAGTTTCCAGCATATTTTTTAAATACTCCCACAGTCTAAATATTAAATAGAAGCTTAGTATTGGTTAATAAAAAAAATAAAGAAAACGAAAAATTTGGTTTATTTTGGAATAAATACTTTTTTATACTTTATATTTTTTATTATATGAAAATATGTAGGTAGGATTTTTGTTTGTGCACGTCAATACACGTCAAAATAAGAGAAATGTTTCCAGAAACATATTCTCTAAATTGCGTTTATTAATCGATACTGGCTTTTTTAAATAGCTAGCGAAGTTTTTGTTACACGCTTTTGTTACAGGACGAAAATTTATTGGTATGAATATTGGTATTTTACTAATTATTCATTTTTAACCATATATGCATCTACTTTACACTTAATATACAAAAATACAAATATATATACAAATTTACAAAATTTGATATGATATCGCAACTTTATTTTGAACTGTTTGCTGCCGGAACATAAGATGCTGCCACCGTCGAGGGCACATCTATCCACCATACCTTTTCAACTTTAAATTTTCCTGTATCTGTAAGCATGGTTGCAGATGACCGTTTACGTGTTGTGAATTGGGCGCCTAATGATATCTAGTAATTTCGTTTGGTATTTTCCCAAAAGTATTATTATTGGTTTTTTACATTGAAAATTTATCAATACAAATATGTTCCATATCACCAACTTTCATTACTATTTACTATTAATCACTAGACTATTGCATTAAAATTATCTTCTTTGTTAAAATTGTATTGGTAGGAAAAAAATGTGGGACAAGTGCTGGGGAAAAAAACGGGATAATAATATATCAAGCAGCAAATCGGTGTATTAAAACAAGTAAATTTTCGAAGTGTAACATTATTATTATACAGGGTGTCCCGTTTTTATTCTGAAAAAAATCAGGAAAAGGTAGATCCGATAAAATTAAAGGGACTTTGTTATATAAACTTATTTCGAAATCTGAACCCTTTCCGAAATACAGGGTTGAAGTTGAATTTATTTTTTCATCTTTTGTTAATATCTCTTGGAGTTATAAACCAATTGTTCTCAAATTTTGTGTGGTGAATGCCACAGTGTACTAATACTAATACACAAAATCTCAGCTCGACAGAAAAAGCCAGTGGCGTGCATTCCGCACTTGCCGATACCTTTTATAAAAAGTATGTGTTACGTCACTGACTGATCTTTAAAATAATAAATAATTTCAATTGTCCGTGCATTGTTCTGCCAAAAAGTATTGTTACGTTTTCTCCATAATAGGCACCGTTACGGAGTAAACCGACATTTTATACAATCATCCCTGATCTTAATTTTAGCAGAACTGTTTTAATCAACAACTGAAACGCTCAGGTTGTTTTAATTTGGCTTCAGTATTCCTTATCTAAAAAATGTTAAAGCACATTCCTGGTTAATTTAATAATATTAAATGTTCAAATTGCAAGCCACTGGCTGCAATACACTTTGTTCACTCGTAGTGACAGAAAATTAAAAATCAGAGTTGCTTTG
>NW_019416232.1:224730-277587 GCF_000390285.2 Anoplophora glabripennis | reverse complement strand
GAAAAAAAAATTGCAAATTTTCAAAATTTTGCATAGCAAAAACCAAGGCCCTTAGATACTTGAAAATTTAATCACATATAGAAGGGCTCTCAAGCTTTCAAACGCTTTTTGGAAAATTCGAATCCGTCAATTAGGAGAGCTCTGGTGCTTGTTTAAACATTAGTCGAATTTTTGTACTTATAAACAATTAGAATAACTTTGTGAATATTCAATCAAATCAAATTTTTTAAAGCAGGTTTTAAAAGTTCTTGGAAAGACGCTTCTTTAAAAAAAACAGATCGATTGGTCAATTAGTTACGTAGTTGATCAAAGTTAACCGTCATTTACACTAAATGTACTGGGACATCCGGGATAATTTTTCGAAAAATACCTTTGGTATTCCGAGTACTTACCAGGTCTAAGATTACAATACTTTCCTTCATTGGCACTCTACTTTAAAACATGTACCGCCTAGTCTAACGCTAGATTGACGATCTGGGTTTGAGCCTTGTCTTGCAAAAATTTTTAACAATGTTTTGAATTGTAAATATTACTTTATTTGTTTTAATTACTCGACAACTTTTAAATTTGTAATAAGTGATTGATATGAGTACTGGACAGGAACGTCGCCCTGGTTACTTCCAAATAATACCAGGGTCGACGTTCAATCACACTCTGAGATTGATGAACACTTGATTTTTTGTTACAGTATCCTAGATCTGGAGGGTACCACTTCATATAAGCGGCTTAGAAAATTGTTTAAGTTCGATGTCACTCAACTATTCAAATACACCAATCGTGTAATCGTTTATACACCAATTCATACAAGTATTATCTTCGTGACTTGTCAGGTATTAAAAACGAAGTTGCCACATGTACAACCTCTGAAACTTCTTGAAGGTATTTTTAAACTCATCTACACTATAATCCTTTAAATTTAAGAACAATGGCGAATTCAGCTGCAGCAATATTATTGTTATTAATAATAATAATAATTATTATTATTAACATCTTTAGTTATGTTTGATCAATAATAATTTCTTTTCAGAGAATAATTTGTGGTTGTAGGTATCTACTTTTATAACCAGATTTATAAATATGATAATAATTCGCCTTGTCTTGTTTGTCAGAGTCTCTAATAACATCTGTAATTTTTTAAGAGAACAAATTATTAATTTTGTTTGAATTGTGATTCTGAAGTTTTTCTTTTATACTTTTAATAAAGAGTTTTTGTTGTTTATCGGAAAAATATAAATGAATGTGATTTTATTATCGATATTAGCTGTGAACTCATTTGAGTCATTTTGAGTCTTTATCTTCGCGACCTTTTCTAAAGTTCAGATAAAATCGTTACCGGTTATTAAAAACTTTTCTTTAATACAAAGAGTTACAAGGAAAATATTAAAATTTTAATAATCATTTAGTGTTTATGATATTTATTGGTGTTTTCTGTGTAAGGAAAACTTAATTAACAGATATTCATCTGCTGAATGAGCTGTTGTGATATTCTTTTCATAACTGAACTGAAGATTTTTGGAGTAACCTGATCGCTAATTTCGTTTATTAAGGAAGCATTAGGGTTTCTTGGTACAACAACATTGTTTTGCTTTTAGTATATAATTTAGTGAGGACAATTTATATTAGTCCTATATGTTTAACTCTGCATAATTTTGTTATCCATCGTCCAGATGGAGACTTTTTTTGTAGACATGGTTTGCTGATTTCTTAGATTTTTTTTAGATCTTGTGTTTGTAATTTTTCTTGTTTATCAGCAGATGCTTCCAGATTATCTTCATTTGCTTCAATGTAGACTACTGTTTCATCAATGTTGTATAATTCTTCTGCTATAAATATTGGTCTTAGGGTTTAAATTGATAAGTTTGAGAAGATAACTGACTAGAGCTTGTTGACATTAAAGTAGGTTTGTTAGAGAGAGTTTTTTGTTGTTATCACAAAATTGAATGTATAACGAAAATACTTAGGCCCGGTACTTTGAGTCTTGGTTAAGCCTTGGTTAAGTAAACGCACGATTAGACTGTACATATTATAATTTATTCTATAATGTATATTCACATTCTAATCGCCTGATTAGTTAATCGAGTCTTAACCGAGACTCAAAGTACCGGGCCTTAATATAACTATTTATATTTTATCCTCTTTCAATAATAATAATTTTTCATCAATATTTTTATGTCTGTAAGTAATATGCACTTACAAATTGACTTATGTCTTGAGACATACTTTTTCTCCTATTTTTAGTGAAAACTGAAACTTTATACTCAAAGCAGTATTTGAGCAAAACATTTTTACCTGAAATTTTGTAATAATGAGTAAATAACGTTTTACAAGTCTGTTTCTCAATTTTATCCGGATTGTTTACCGCAGAAATCGCATTTTCTAAAAATGTGAGCTTATGCCTTTCTTGTACCAGCCTTGAAATTACATTGTTCGTATTTTGTGTGAATTTACAAGTTTACAAAACTCAGAAATACTTTTTCATTATGAAACGCCGTTATTTTTATTGTGACTAACATTTCAGTTGCAATAATCCTTAGTAATTTTTGGACTACATGTTTACGATATTTAAAAGAAGGAAGTAAATCATTAAAAATTATGCATAATATTTATTTATATAAAAAAAAAACAATAAAAGAATATTTATTAATTCAACTAATCGGTCAATGACAAAAATTTTTCATTACTCAGATAAATATTTAAATATTTGTTGTAATGCTTCAATGAGCTTTTAACAGCTGTACTAATGAATTATAACAAACATTGTGGACTTTTTCAATTTGTTTACTATTCAAGGGCACATTTGATGTTGCTACGACAATTATTTATACGCATTAATTTGTTTTCAACATAAATCACTCGACAAATTCGCGTATTTTTAAATAATAAAAAAATATTACTTTTATTAGTATTAATATTTGTAAACGGCGATTTGTAATATGAAACAATACTCCCCAAATCTAAAATTCTCTCATGGATTAAAATCCTTGATATTTTCGTAGATTCAAAGATCTACAGAAAATGTGGGAGATAATATTTATATAAATTATGTCATCTATATTTGTAACAAAAGCACTAACTATAAATTTGCCAGATTTTACGATAGTTAAAAACAGTTAATTCAAAAATGGAACAATAGCAATTAGATGTCAGCTTAAAATTTTAAATATTTAATTATTATAAATAGAATTTCACTGATACTAGTCTCCTATCTTTTTGTCTTATGGTTCCTTTAGCAGTTTAATAAAATGATATCTGTGAATATTTATTTAATCTCTGATTTATCCCAGAGACTTTTTTGTAAGCATTTATATAATTATTTTCTTCTGGATGCCGATGTTAATATAACTGCGCAAATTCTACTCTACATAGTATACAAAAATTGTTTGCGGCGCGGCGTTGCATATCGTTGATAGTTCTAAGAAACAACAATAACATTTTAACGTTCTCTTACAGTTGCTGAATCATTTCATACGTTGTATGAGATGAATTCAACTTCAATTTCAAGTCTAGAGAGGAAATAAAGGTTTTCTTCAATTTAAGAGCACATCTTGTGCATACATAAAAATCGATATGTTCTACTATGTCGAAATTTTTTTACGATTCTGATATGCAAGTGTGCTGAAAGTTTGAGGAATTAGCAAACAATGCGATGCACGATTAGTTATCTCACTAGTGTTAATAGTAGAAAGCGTAAAAATAATAATTCCTTGCACGTTACAAGAAAATATCTTGAATTATATAATTTTTTTTGTTCGTTAGTTTTTGATAGTTCGCTAAGTTTTTTTATTTAACTCACTGTGTTAAATGTTTCAGAAATGTTTATACAGGGTGATTCACAACTTATTTAAAAAAAAATGGGAATAGATGCGTCATGAAAAATGGAGTCAATATCGTAAATAATTTTTTGTAAAATCCTTATAGTTTCCGACAAAAATATTGAAGTTCTAGTATTTACTACCCTTACATCGGTGTACGAAATGCGCTCTCTCTCCCTCTCCACATAGCCCCAGGCGATTCCGAATACTTAAATCCGATTTTAGTATTAACTTTTTTGCGATAGTGTTTACATTAGTTTTTCAGGTGTCAAAAATGGCTTAAGTGTGTAGCAACTTGGAGTTGCTGGATATCGTTTTAATTTATGGTGGCTTTTAATGAATTAAAAAAGAACATTTTTCATTAGCATTGGAACAAATGTTAATCTTTTTCTTCATCATGCCTTATTCATTAAGCAGCTGTATATTAATTGAATATACAGTTCTCATTAAAAGTTACAATCTCCTTGCAAATGCTAATGGACTGCCGTTTAGATTTAATTATTTATAATTTGTCATCCAAGCTACTGAGGAAAATAATTAGCATTTGTTGCTAAAAATTCAGATAGGTGTTGTTTTAGTATCTTAATCATTGTTAAATTATAAAGTATTCATAGTCATTACTTCCTCATTCAGATTTCACAAAAATAATCTAGTTAACGTTTCGATAGAAAAATTAATAGCCTTTCGTAAATTAATACGCTTTACTATAGAGTTATCAGTAATGAAAAGTGCAATTATTAGTATGCCTATTTTCCCTATTTGTTATATAATACTGCTTTGAATAATATTTTGTATGCCCAATAGCCGTAACTAACTGTAGTGTATGTCGAGGCAGTGGAGTATTGCAGTCTTAATGCTATTACAAGGCATTTTACTTCTACTAGGTATATAAATAACTTTTGTGTTCCGTCGTTTTTATGTTTATGTAAGCTTCAGGATATAGATTTTTTTATTTATTAAGTATTTCCTTCTGGAAGTTATTTATCCTAGGCTTTATACATACAGTGTCATGGCAATTTAAGAATATGTGTGCTTATTTCTAAATATGTTTTTCCTCAAGAAGCCCAATATTTTTCAGATGTATTTCTTTCATTACATGCTATTCCCATACCGAAGTCCAAATTTTTAAAACTGTTACTAGGTTATTATTAATTTCCGCTAATATTCCTACAAATAAATATCCATTATAAAGACAAAATGAACTGAAATGAATGAAGAACGACCATAAGGTACTCATAGTGACAGAGCAACATATCGTAGAGTATCGTCATAAATTTGATATTAACGATCATAAAACACTTAACTCAAATGACTAAAGCATTGAAATTTTCCGACATATAACTAGAAAAGGAAAACGTTAATATAGAAAAAGTAAAAAATCATGCCAATAAATCAAAGCCAAAAAGTAGAAGAAAAATTAAGGAGAATACTAAGTTTTTAAGATAATGGAACAATGTGAATGAAATAACGTAAGTATAGCAAAAATAGAGGCAGGACAACACACATTGTGCAGAAGAATAAAATATGCATATAGAATTTTGTCAAAGACGAGTGGCAAGTTCATCAAAGAGGACATTAACCAAAAAAACAAAAAAAAACGCAGAAAAATAGCCAGATATAGATGCAGTATGAAAAGGAATTGGGTTAAACTGTGAAGAAAAAAATAATTAATACTAAAGGCAGGAAGGAGGGAATAAATGAAAGAAAATAATGCTACTTAGTGAAAAAGAAAGTTGCTTAATATTTTAATATTCTTTCATATCACAAAATTTGTTTCAAACATAATTACTATATTCTTCCAGGAAAACTCATGTTGTTACAAACATATTAAAAGAACTAAAAAAACCATATATAATTGAGTTATAACTTTATATTCCCTTTAATTGTATTATAATAGGACAAGACACGTTCTTAGCTGAAGGAATTTTTCAATAAAGTTTATTTGCATACTTTCAAACTCCGCTTAATTGCTTCAATTATTTTCTAATACGCAGACAATATTCTTTTATAATTTAGTTTATTAATTTCCTGTAATTAAATATTACATTCACTTTATTTATCGCACATGTCTATGACTAGAGGTTAAATTTTCCGTGAGGAATAATTACTTACTGCACGGTTATGGTGTTGAAACACAACAAAAGATGCCACGGTTGGTTTCTCTTTAAAGTGTTGATTCACTGCATTTCCGTACTTGAGAAATATATGAATTTATGATATAATCTTCATATATAAACCGATAATTAGAAAAATAATAAACGAATAATATGGGAAATATTTCGTAAGTTCAGTGTAACAATCAGAATTTTTTTTCTCGGCGAAAATGTGACGACATTTGTAACAAATTTCAAGATACGGATGTAGACGATACGTGGTTTCAACCATATGATGATACATGCGTACAGCCCGAGAAACAATTCAATTACTGCATGAGTTATTTCCTGGTAGTGTTATTTCCCGTTTTGGTAATCAGAATTGACCGCCCAAATCATACGATATAACGCCATTGGACCTTTTTCTCTGGTTTTTTTTTTAAGTGGAGTGTTTATACCAACAGGCCTATGACCACCCATACCTTAAAGGAAGAAATTGAGGGTTGAATCAAGGAAATTCAATCGCATTGATGCCAAACGGTCATGGAAAATTTCATGAAAAGAGTGCGAAAAGCCGCGAAAGCCTTTTATTGTTATGCTAATTCAATACATAACCTTATAGTGTGTACTTAATGAATCAAGAAAAAATTTACAATTTGTTATTAAATACCTGTTTTCTATCAAAATTATTTCTTGTATGAATTTTGGGACGCCCTTTCATAAGAAAACTTTCACTTTTGACTACGCTTTACAAAATATTTTTGAAAATTTAAACCGGTGCCAAATTTTCTGCTTCTTTTTATATCAAACAAGATTTATCTAGTTCACATATTTATTTTAAAAAATAAGACAATAATTAATATAACAAAGTAAGTAAATGGCGAATCTCTACTTGGTTGCATTAGATTAAAACTGACTGAATTTCTGTTCTTCTAACTACACCTAGTAAATTGTCAAAAGGTTTTTCTCGAAATTAAAGCTGAATTGCGTAAATCTTATAACAATATGCACCCTTCCCCGTCCAACAAATATTTTGGAATAATAACTGAGCATATCCGAAACCTTCCGATTTTTGCTACTGTCACATCATTATGAACTGCATTAGGTAGGTATATTATAAAAAAATAAATTTGAATAAAAAGTATTGTCTACTTTTTTCACCAAAGCCTTTAATTGTTCGTTTTAATTTGCCTCTTGAATAGTCCTCCATAATTTTAACATTGTAACATTGAAATATTACTTTGTGGTTTCCTAAATCAGAATCAGATCCAAATTTTCCAGCAAAGATGTGATTACCTGATCGCCTTAAACACAATATGTCACGGAAGTGATAAATTATTGTACTGAGACAAAATTTAACTTAAAAGTTTACTTCTGTATCTGACAAATATGACTTCAATTTCAAGAAAAATATAGAATTTACGTTTAGTGTTAATGATTTAGGTAATTATAGATTTTGAAATATTCCTTTATGCAATCGTCAAGGGTAATAGTGCTAGTATTATAGGTATATTTTTTATTAACTTACTTTACATTTATATTTTAGTTGATATCTACTGACGTGTCAAGGTCAATCACTGTATCCAATAATTGGTCAAGGATAATTTGAAAAATCAGTGACCGAAAAATACAACATATGTATTTCAAAAGTAAACATTCATATTATCTCAGATATGTCAACAATAGAAATTTACATACGTCCAGACTGTTTAATCCATCAGAAGCTCACTGGATTGTATTAAACAATAGGTACATACATGTACTATTCTCGAAATTAAAAGTCCATTTAGTCACCTGGTCGGAAAGTAAAGATCCCTAGTGCAGTTTCTCGCAAAGAAACTTAAAGCAGAAGATATTACTTCTTTTAGGTATTTTTTGACTAATTCTTTCTTTTAAATGGCCCCTAACATATTTGCACATACCTTCTATTGTGCATAGTTTCTTTATTATTTTACCCTTCATCTTTTCTTTTTGTCCTATCCTACATAACCTAGTAAAAAAAGTTTAATTTGATTCTATTGTACTTTCAACATATATCTACAGTAAAATAACGATCATACTTTACACAATAGAACTATAAACCATATTAAATTAAAATTTACCAATTTTATTGTGACCTGATCAACTTTGCTTATAAAAACCTCTATATTGATTAATAATACGTAATGAACTGAACGAAAAAAATGAGACTGTCTGCAAATATTATTATAAACTTCAATTTGTTAGATACGTTTTTTTCAGCGACTTTATGTACATAGTTTAAAACCAGATAACTCGTATTTCGATTTTACTTCATTATATTAAAAACACTATGCGTTGTTATGTGATTTCAAAACTGCCGTATTTTCATTTTGCGGATAGAAACTTTTCATGGTGAATTATTGTAAATTTTGTAAACAGCGTTACGAATTACGATTGCACTTATTCACAAGGTCAACGTCTCACCGGTGATCCTTACATTTCTGAGTCATACATTTAATGGAAATTCAGTAATAGGCACCATAGAATATCTATTTGGTAGGGCAAATCAGGTGGAACTATAGTATGAGCAATACAAGTTAAAATTGATAATATCCACATCAATAGCCATGTCGAATATTTTTTAAAACTGTATTGATTCAGGTTTTTCATCAATTTGATAAATTTCTTGCTTTTACTAGTTTTTTACTGTTAATATATTTATTATATTTAATTAAATGAATTTAAAAAAAACACTAGGAAATATACTAAAAATTGCTTTTCTTAATTAAAATAATTAATCTTTCTTGGTCAAGTATGTATATATACGAATATACAGATAGTCAATTTGGTAATCGTTCTATTTTGCACTTCACTTCACTTCCACATGATATCTAATTTTGAAATAAGCGGTATTCTCTCATGTGTTAACTAAAAGGAAACAGTCGTTTCTCTGCAATCACTTCAAAAGTGACATGTAGATATCAAGTGTTACAGTGAGTTGCTGCAATATCTTTTTTTTTAAGGGAAATGTCAGTTTTGCTCTATTATTTCTGAAGAAATTTGCTAACCAGGAAATTTACATTTTTTTGCACATATAACGTGTATTTTTACATTTTGTAAACCACAAAATTTAGCTAATGTAAGGGGCAGTTTATTGATTTAATTTTTGCGGAAAGGATCTAATTCATTTATGCAATCCAATTTTAATATAAACCATAACCATATAAATATTGTATATACTTAAATATTGTATCTTCCCTAAATTGTACTGCTTTTGTTGCAACATAAAAAAATAAATGTAAAATAAACAGCATAAATATAGGTATGTGTATAAATAATCAAGTGATACAAACCATTGACGTAGAACAAACAAACCCCATATTTGACTGAATGTCAGACATAAAACTGTTTACTGACTTTCAATTAAATTAGACAGTAGAGAATCCCAGAGTATAATTTTTTCCAAAAAAAATATCATGTCATCATCGAAGAATCTATATAGGTCACAGATCATAATAGCTAATAGCCATATAATTACTTACTACTCTGTTCAGGCTGGTCGACTATCTTACTCACGACATGATAGACAGCTTGTTTAATAGAATGAGAAGTTCTGTGATTAGAGAAAAAATTTTATGGTGCATTCTGAATTTTGCGAAATTTGCAATGCGTTCCTTTTGCTCCATTCAAACAATTTTACTCTGTTGAAATGGTCTTGAGTCAATAATGCTCATACCTTACTATGAAAATTTCGACTACTTCGACAAATTTTTAATTTTTTTCAATTATATATATAGAAATCTTCGATGTGCAACATACCAGGCTTTCCAGTCTGTCCACCGTAATTTTCGTCCTGTTTCTCAAGCCCTCTAAACATAAACAGTCAATACTACGACCTGCAGGATGAACTAACTCGTACTTTTTCTTGGGCTTTTAGCTATTAGTGAAAGTATGGAATATTATATGATTTTTCATATCGATGTGATCAAATGACTTTTCATTATTTCTGAGAACTTTAGATTTATAAAATTTCTATATCTTTTTTTTAAACGAATAGTTCTGAATTTATTTCCAGTTTAATCAATTGTATAGTTTATTCAGATTTAATTAAAATATAATAACTCAATATCTCCCCGACACTGATTTCTAAACCAGTCCAATGGATTTTTATCTCTACATAGTTAACTTATTAACTCAGGTTTCGACAGTTAAGGCTTTTAAGTAAAAAGATCCAATGGACAACCTCCCGAAGTTATAATACAGTTTTAGAAAACACCTTCTACATTTTTTGTTTCATGCATTTTTGTTGGTTAAATAAAAATTTCAAGATCAAATTGAAACTGTTCAAGAACAACAAAATAAAAGACATTTTATTTATACTATAATGAGAGTAAAGATACTTTTACAAAAGCATAAGCGAGATTAGATCAATTATATTTGAAACAAGACGTTTAATACAAATAAAACATTACAAATTTCTCATAATGTTTATGGAACACCTGCTACAACAAACACACACCACTGTCAAGAGTCAAGAGTAGGGTTTCTGGTCGAGACTTCTCGAAGCGAGAATTCCCGGGAAATCCGGCCTTATTCGAGACGAGAAAAAAGTGTCGAGAAATCGAGAAATCGAGAAATTTAAAAATCACGCGCGTCTTAAGTTCTTGACTGGAGTTTTTGGATTATTTGTGCTTGTCTATGCCCTCTCCTCTCGCGCCGCGCCCCGCTGCACGTTCCTTTCGTTCATGCGTTCAATAATTTGTTTCTCGACAAATAGCCGAGCGGTTAAGGTGGTTTCTCGACTAGCTCATGATTTATTTATTTTAAGTTTTTAGGCTTTAGTCTACTTTGATGATTCTTATTTTTTTAATGTACTATTTTTATAAGACTGTAGAAATTTTATTAGCAGATACCTAATGTTGAAGTTGATTCTGAAATATTTAGTTCCTGTTCC
The DNA here is from genome assembly GCF_000390285.2 of Anoplophora glabripennis. Lineage (NCBI taxonomy): Eukaryota > Metazoa > Arthropoda > Insecta > Coleoptera > Cerambycidae > Anoplophora > Anoplophora glabripennis. Next base: position 266,767 of record NW_019416232.1, on the reverse strand, counting down.
TTTAGTTGATTATTTTATTTTTGTTTTGTTAATTAAAAGATGGTGATTATATAGGGTGATTCAGAACGTATCCAAAAAAATTCTGGATGTACAGGGGACCCTTACAAATACAATTTTGTAAAGAAAAAATCAAAAAGGGCAGTTCGAAAATGATTTAAAAATACACTTCTGCACGGCACTGGAAACTGGTCCACTGTAAAACCTGACCTCGCACAATGCGACCGGCATGGCGGTGTGATAAAAACGGACAAAAACTTTCGCAAGGAAAGAAATATGTAAATAAAATTTTATCGCACCTATTTGATATCGGCAAATTCAAATGATTTTGCCTTTATTAATTATTAATAAAATTAATTTGTGTTTTTAAATAATAAAATCATTTGACATACCCGATGTTACAACAATTGTTCAAAATTTTATCCACCAATGTGTAAACACATTTGGGTCCGTTGTACTCAGTTTCTACGAACTAACACAAATGTTGTCTTGTTTCACCATAACACAAATGCTTCACCATAAATTAAAACGATATCCATCAACTCCGAGTACACGCAAACCATTTTTGACACTAACTACCCATTTTTGACACTAACTACTAAAAACCTATTGTAAACACCACAGATAACAGGTAAATATCGCAACGACGATTGCAAAATCCGAATTCAGTATTCGGAGTCGCTGAGGCCACGTGGCGAATGATGCTAGAGACTACAGTTGTCCAGTTATGTAGTGGTTGAATGTACTATAACTTCAATATTTTTTTTCTCGGAAACTATAAGGATTTTACAAAATTTTTTTTACAATATTGATTCCATTTCTCATGCCGCATCTATTCCCAAATTTTTTTGGATAAGTTGTGAATCACCCTGTATGTAATAAATTAATAGGAAGAACGCTTCTGTATCTTTAAATTAAAGCTTGTTTTTTTTTTAAAGATTTCTACGGTTACATTCCTTATCTACTATTTGTTTAAGTAAAAGACTGCATGATTAATGATTATTATTCATTATTGGAAGAAACATAAGTATATTGGAAGTGTTTAATAAAAAAAAACAAATTAAAGGTTTCAGGAAGAAGATACTCAAAGTTTAATTTAGTTTTGTTAGTAGAAGTAGAAACATAATTAATTAATAAAAAATACTGGATAAATAATAAATGTTGATGATGATTGTTAAGTATAATAGCATGTTTATATTTCGCATTGCAATATTAAAATTATGACTTTTTTAAGTTTTAGAAATTTCTCGAGAATTCGAGAATTCCCGGGAATTCCTAGTCGAGAATTCTCGAGTCCCGAGAAAAAAATTAGGTCGAGAAATCAGAAACCCTAGTCGCGAGTCATGGGAATAATGGTTAATTACGTTTTTGTACAGCTAATTATAGTTTTATAATGACCTATTACACTTACTATGCCACATTACATACCTAATTATTGTTACAATAAAAAATAATGCAATTGTTACTTCAAATTATTTTTCAGCTCTATATAGTTAGGTTTTATTCTTAAAAGTCCAAGTATTTTCAGCTTGAATTAACATGAGTTGATAATAATGCCTACATTTTCAAATACATGATTCAGGTTTAACGAAAAATTTTTCATTTTGGAAATTGTAAAACATAACTGAAACGATTTTATTCAAATTATTATGCATGTTTCGTTTTTAATTTTCCACGAGCCTTATGCACCTTATAGATTTTTGACAAGGTGGTACATCATTCCAAGAGCTCGCCTCCATTTTTTTTTTATTTTTGAAGCAGCTTCTCATTGACTGGTGATTATGAGAAGCCGTCAAAGATTGTGAAGCAAAATATATAAAATTCAAAAGTATTGCAAAAATTGTTATACTAGAATATTTATGAAATAACAAAAATAGCAATATTAACTATGAATGACATAATATTTTTACATGATACCTCCGTTTTTTTTTTTTTTTTGAAAAAGTTATATTCCTTTATTAATATTCATTATTTTGTATCTTGAAAGCATCTGCAAATACTGACATGTTTATATGAATTCATTTAGTTAATTTCTATCTTATCTGCTATTAAAAGTTGATCAAGCAGGGTAGTTGCAATATCACCTGAAAACAATCAATTCGTTCGATAAATAAACCCTTATAAGTTTATTTCTAACAATAAGATAATCAAGTACTAAAATTTGATATTATAAGAAAACATTTTTAATTCATTGTGACATACTGATCAAAATAGGTATTTGGATCTAAAGATTGGTTCTCATGAATGCAAAATTCTTTGAGGTATTTTTACCCGAACTTCACAATTTTTTATTTAAATTATTTAAATTAATTATTTAAATTTACTTTTTTGAGAAGTTCACCCTCTTTGTCATTACCTGAGGTTTATTGTATATTGAGCTCGATCTTATGAGAGTTTTGTGGTTTTTGTGAACAAAACAGAAATCTAAAATATTTTTTATGACTTACCTCAATTTTTACTCATAAAGTAAACAATATACAGAAAACATAACGAAAACTACAATCTAACTTACACCAAAGAAACAATTTAAAAGTAATCAATTACTAAAAAGTGGGAACCAAACAAACCGAAATTCCCATTACATGGAAACTACTTGCAATCCACTTTTTGGAAACTGCGAAATTCCGATAGAAATCCGCGATTTAACATCCATGAGAACTAGCTTTAAGGCTTCATAGCTTCTTTTTTCTGCATCCAACAGTTGAGTTAATATTGCCTGTACAAACAACCATTAATAAGATTACTTATTATTATACATTATATTATTTAACTGAAACTTGTAAGTAAATGTTGCAATATTAACGATTGTTGTATTAACAGTAGTCATAAATTAATGCAAATATGCTAACAAAAATATGTATGTACCTATATCAAAGAATTGTACGTTATTCGACCCTGAGTTCTCAATCAATGGACAAACATGTGCTTATAAATGCAATAACAGAGCTTTATTGCAATATGCTTAAATATTTCTAAAATTAAAAATATATGACAAGCCTTTTATCGATGTGTAAAAGCAAGATTTAAGCATGGCTAGGCCATCTAGACTTAGTTCTATTTACAAAATTTGAAATATAACAACTTAAAAACGCGTTACAAGTATTAATTGACTAATATCAACTATCAAAAGATACTCAAGTAGATATCTTTTGATATTCCTGCAGAAAAAATATATTATAAATTTATTAAACACTAGATACCATAAGCATTACTTTGCAAGCTGAAACGTGCATTCGTCTTGGGTAAAAAACTACTAATGTGTATTTTAGAAGGCAATCTATTTTATATAAAAAATATAAAAAAGTTCAGAATAAGTCACTACGAGTATGTGCTTATTACTGTTATACTCGTTACAAGGTATGTAATACCTTACTTTAAAATTGAAGTAGTTCGGTTTTCGCCTACTAACTACCTACATGTAAAATATGAACAAAAACTAACCAGTGACGTGGGAAGTAGGAGGTAACTGAACAGTTTCAACTCTCAAAAAAAATGATATTAGAAAATCCTTTACAGATTTGAAGAGACCAAGATAATGTAATTTTGCACTAATTTTTCAATAACTGGAAATACATCTGTACATCTCACTATCGCTATATTTATTTAAAAAATGTGAACCTATGCAAAATTCTAAGCTTCACTCTTCTTCACCTATGCTCCACTGTTTACAAATTTCTTAAAACATTTTTATGGTTTTCCGACATTCAACCAGGAACGGTTAATTCTGCGAATAGAATTCAAGTACATGTATTTTGGTATAAAATTTAGAAGAAAACTCTCTGCGACGTCAAATAACTATTTTTTCAAAGTTAAAGCTCCTCAAAGCTCTGCTAATGTAGAGGAACTGTAGTCCATCCATGAAAAAGTTCCCGTCCAATCTCTTAAGTTCGGAAAACTCTGAGGAAACGTTTTAGAAAATATGTGATTTATTTTTTATATATTCAGAAGAATCACTGTTGAAACTTATGAAACAGTATATGAAAATACATATTTAATAATTTCTTGTTTTTACGATTCTTTGGTTTTAATGTCCCACCGCGAATTCATGGCCAACCTAATAGGTCCAAAATCTTGTTTTCTGACTTACAGACATTCGAATATTTTTATGTGTCGCTCTATGCTGCAAATGATATGTTATTTCCACACATTAGAAATCATATATATATATATGAAGGACACTTTTATAAAAATAATAATTACTAATTTCTTTCTGTTCTAAAGTTATTTAATGCAATGGAATAGTTTTCAAATGATTTTATACTTTGTAGCTTATTGTCTGTGTATTCGCTTTAGTTATTAGTATCCTCGTGGTGAACAAAAACCAACGTACGAGATAACAAAGTGGAAAGTATACTTAGAACAAACCCCGGAAATATGAACTCAAGAACTACAATCGGCCGTGAAAGCTTATGAGCTGACAAGGTTATCTACATGGAAAAATTATAAACTATAAACAATAAAGTTGAGCAAAGTATACATTTCATGTTACTCGGAAATGGGTAATCATTTTTATGCATGTGCTGCTTCTATAAGTAAATATGTCAAAGACCTGAATATTTACATAAGTTGAGCTTTCATTAAACATATTACACTTGTGTTCCACAAACTAAGTAACTAAATAAAGGTTAATAGATGTTATTAGACGCCTACAAAGTTTAGCAATTTTGCGACGTAGATTTTAACAGAAGTAATAGTGGTAGTTACGTTTACGCTGGTTGACATATGCAACAGAAATAAATTTATATTACCATTGGCGTACGCTATGGGGAGGTCAGACGCCTTCTCCCTTGACAAAAATTCACATCTATACCTTATTCTGTTTCTATTTTGATTGCCATATTTAATTTTGTGGTATTAACTAATCTCTCTCTATAAAGCAAAAGGTTGATGTACTAGGTAGTATAGTAGAGATAGTAGACAATCTAATAATATGTTCAAGTTAAAACTGTTCTTGGGTTTCATTAAGCGTAAATGAAAAAGAGAACAAAACACAGGTAAATCTAAATTATAAGAACTTACTTCAAAAGTACATAATCTAATACTACACTACGTACCCCCTCTAATGTAATACTCTTTAGTCATTATCGAATCCAGGCAAATGTTACGTTACGCGTTGGCGTAAGTTTTGGTATCTTGAAAGCTACCTACCCCTTATGCAGGAGCCTAAAATACTCTTAAATTTTGCCACCCTATGTTAAATGACGCCTCATTTTAAAGCTTTTTCAATTCTGCTCACGACGACACACGACTTTTTAAATTTTGATTTGGATATGACAATAAAATGACAAAATATCAATGAATGAAAGAATTTTATTTTACTAAATATTCAAATTGGTTTCCCTTTGCTTCCATACAATAATAAAATCTTTGCACCACTTCCGAACGAACATTTCGAAGTATTTCGGGCGTTACCTGACGATTGGACAGAAAAATGCAGAAAATATTAAGTTAAGTTTCAGTGGTTTTTCTTTATTTTCCAAAAGAGGCATCCTAAATATAGCAGATTACAAATAACATAAAAAACATTGATACGTGAATTCAAATTTGTTATTTAATTATAACAGAAATATTTAAAGGAACCAACATTCTAAAAATATATTTCTAATTTTAAACGCTTTTTAGCATTTCTTAATATCAATAAAAATTTTCTGTTAAGTTTTAATAAAGTTAAATTTAAGAGGAGATATTATTGGTAGATATTTCAAATCGCTCAAGAAACGAATTAAATATCACACTACTTTATTAATTGTACGTGTTAACCTATTTACTCTACTCTAAGTAATTACTTTAATATCTCTAATTAAAAAACGGTACATAGTTATGTAAATTATACATAATTTGATTAAGAAACACTATAGCAATAAATTTCAATTGCAAATGTAGTTAATTTATTTTGATAATAATCTGACTAAGATTTACTGAATACAGATGAAATATTCTATATGACCCCCAAAGAATACTTACGTCTATTTTTATACTCCCTATGAGTAATAGGTAATATTTATATTTCTAATCATTTCATATTTAACAAACTGTGAAGGCAACTCGTTGAATAATTAAATAAATACTAATAAGGATAAAATTTGGAAACGCAAAAATTTAATTTTTCGCATCAGTACGAAGAAATAATTAATACAACGTAATCAAAAATTAGCACGCAGTTAAGAATTTTTTTGTCAGCTTTGTAGTACTTTTCTATTTTATAATATTAGCCCAATTACTGTAGCTGAAAATATAGTAATACCTCCGAATTTTTTATAACTGCATCGATTCACTTCAAAACTTATAAGTATATGCGCTAGATGTGATTTTTGTTCTTAAGGGGTGAAAACCACCCCTTATTGGAAAAAAAAAGAAAAAATACGAATTTAAGCATTTTATGTAATCAAATCTTTTTTATTTATGCAGTATGAGTAATTTCATGTGCTATCTAACATGAAACTTAATGTATCCCGAATTTTTAACCCGGAAAAACCACCCCTTATTGGATGAAAATAATATAAAATTTTGTTTTCAACTTGAAACGTTTTAATCATGCATTTTTATCAAATTAAAATTGATTTCTTGATTAAAAAATATTTTTTTATCGATTGCAACTTTTCAACCCTTGAAAATATCCCTTCTTTCGAAAATAAAATGAAAAAATATTATTGAAAGACTAGAAACATTTTAAATGTGCATTCGTATTAAATACACATTTATTCCCTTCTTATAAAATAATTTTGAATTGATTGCAACTTTTCAACCCTTAAAAATTGCCCCTTACATTTATTTATATATTTACATATATTCCTAAATCCTAAAATTATCACCTATACACGTGTTTATTTTTTTGACGATAATTTTCTTACTTTTTAAGATTTTTAATCACACAAAGGCTCATTTTGCAGGGAATTGTAAGGGCTACGTAAACTGTTGAGTTGATCTTTTTTAAGCCCTTCATTTTTAAGTTTGAAGGGTTTAAAGTGCTCGAAAAGGACGGTTCTCTCATTCATATGATAACTTAAAATGGCGATATCTCTATTAATATTAATTCTAGAGGAATAATGAAAAAAGCAAAATTTTCAGCAAAGATAAAGCAAAATTTTTTTACACTTGTATTTTTTTCGTACACACTTTAATTTTTAAGTTACAGGGTAAAAGTCGATTTTTTTCAAGAATTTTAAAAATTAACATTTTCAAAAATTAAGTTTTTTTTCGAAATCATGCTTTGTAAGTGAGCCAAAGACCCAGAACATATTCTTAGAACATAAATGAAGAAACCTGTAAATGGATTGCATTTAATTTTAATTCTGTCGCCAAAGGCACTGATTTGTTTATTAATTTTTTCTTAAAAAAATAAGACTACCATGTTATTTCGATCATATTTCCGTTAATTTTGATTTTAAAGACTTTTAAAACAGCTCATTTTAAAGTTTTTTCAAAGTACTTTAGAAAAGGTTCAAATAGTTTTTTCCTAATATTTATGGATTTGGCGTTATTTAACGTTAACTGGTTCCAATTTAATAATGTTTAAAAATCCATAACTCGGTTTATATTGCAATTAGAAAAAAACAAAATACCATTAGATTTGTTTTTTATTACCTTTCTTTTTGTTCATTACAACTTTTCCTTAAATCCAATGGTTTCAGAGTTATTTGTAAAAAGCTCTCTGAAAACAAGCACTTTTTCAGTAAAAAATCAACATTTTCAATGACGAATTACTCGAAAAGTATTGGATTATCCAAAAAACTTTATATAACATTTGTTACTTAAAATTAACTCCTCTATCGATTCATGTAGTTATTTTGGGCGTAAAAATTTCCACCCCCAAGAAGGGGTGGGAAACACTCCCAGGGCAAAAGCACACTTCGGCACTATATAAGTTTTGTTCCTTGAGGTATTCCCCACATTCAGTCAAAATTTAACGTCAATCAGTTCTGTTATAAAGGTAAAAACCCTGAGTAACTAGACTATCTATTCTTGGAGAAGATGCTAATATGCATATTCAGACAAACTGATTATATTTAAATGAGAGTAAACAAATTGAATTAATATAGAACATGCAAAATATAATCAGGTCATCAAGAATTATTCGTGTATTGTCGATGCGTGTGAACAGATCGGAAGCGTATCAACTGCAATGCAATAAAATGCAATAAAATATGCAAAAGTACAATTATTATTGATGGTAATTTAGCGCTGATGTAGGCCTTACCAATCATTTTACTAAGTTTTATAAACTTATTTCAGATTCCCAAAGCAGTACAATTCAATCCACATCTGTCTTGTATTGGGAATTATAATAAAATCCAAGCAGAAATGTCAATCTTTTCCATCCGAATGCGTTTTTAATTTAGCACAGGTGTCGCTTTGCACTTAGAACTTTACCTATAAGTATTTAATTAACTGTAGTTAAAAATTGTGTTTAATTATAAATGAGTCTCCTTTTATACTGTAAAAGTATTTTATTGTAAAACCTACACAACAACAGTTTACGATCTGATGTCGACTTTTTGAATCTCACGGAATGTTTCTTTTTGCAGGTTTTGATATTTCTCCTAGCTCTGTTTACGTTAAGTAAATGTGAGGAGGCGAGTAACCCAAGACGGGCAAGAGGATCATTTCAAACGAGTTACCCTTTAGGAAATAATCTTCAGATAGGTGGTGTAGATGTCGAATCATATGGAAAAGGTGTAGGCGTTCCCTTACGAAACACCGACCTCTACGCCCCTGGAGTAGGTAAATATCGAACGAAAAAGTTAATCTTTGCATGCGAAAATTATTAATAATTATATCCATACATTCAACAATTATCATAGTTTCCTTGAATTTTTTAAGGTTTTTCAAAATGATGTACCTACAGGGTGATTCACTATATTTTGAACACCCCCCCCCCCAATAACTTTTTTGTTTTAAGAGTTATAAAAAATTCTGGATTACAAAAGTTGCACGATTTTTTATGAAGTGTTTTTTTATTAAGAAAATAAAATCTTGTAATTGTCAGACCTCTTTAAGGCATTTAAGCCTTTTTTCCAATTACGTAAGGATTTAGATTTAGTTGCAATATATTTTACATCACACAAAAAAGATAAAGACTAACGTTTTAGGAAATTTTCTGACAATTTCAAAGAAATATATATAAAACAGTTATTGTATTTAAGACTTGTGTTTTTTAAATATAACGTCCTGTATATTGTTGCTTGTTGCAATGATCTCCTTTCTATAATTATGGTGATATACATAATTTTGGTTTATTTATTGACTTTCGACAGATAAAATCAAGATTGCCATTGGACTACTGCATATTTATTGTTTTCGGGAACTAAATTTATTTAACAAATCTTTTAACATCTTATTAACAAAAAATACTGTAACATAAAAGGTTTTTTTATAATAATCGTATCGTAGACAAGAGACAATTTCTTAATTAAGTTTTTCATATGCACCCCACCACGAACTAATTTAATTTCCATACAGTTCTTTCCATGGGGGATTCTGGAGGATAAAATAAACAGAATGATTTCATAAATTCTATGAGATAAGGTGGAGAATATTGAACGAAGTTAGTACTATCAATAAGGTGGACATTACAAAAAAAAAAATAAAAGATATTTTTTGTTTACAGAGAATTTAAATATTTATTAAGTAATTTTAACAGAAGAAAACACACCCTCGCACTGGTTCCGTGGCAATCTTGACTGTGTACAGAATTAGTAAATAAACCAAAATACCTTGTAAACTATCAAAGCAAATACATGACATGTATATATTCCTGTAATCAGAAAAAGGAGAGGAATCCGAGAAACTACGAATGTATAGATTCTTTCTCCAAAACGCAACGTTCAATTGTATTATATATTTATTCAAGCTCGCAAGAATATTACCAAGAATAATTTTTCCTAGCAGAAAGACAATAAAAGATAAGGGGGAGTAGACTGTTATATGAATACCCCTGTACATTTGGTAACATGACATGTGCACTACTGCTAGCTTGGTAGCAGCAAACTTCGTTGTTTACGATTCCGCTGTACACATGTTACTTTTAATCTTTCTAAAATATACTCTCAGTAGCTTTCTTTCCTATACTTTTTTATGAACTAGCAATTTTATTAGACCGTATGGTATTAGAATCACGTATAGTTTTCGAGAGGATGTATTCATTTTAACTAGATCTACTTCTCTTCGATTTAATCTATTTTTTCATTTTATACAGGTTTTCCTTTTTGTTGTACTAGATTGGTGTATATGTATATACACTTACCTCATAGCCATACGCTTCGATTTACATTACAAGAACAATTTTTTGCCATGAATTTTCTTATATGTATTAGGCAAAGTTGGTATGATTCACAGATCTAAAGACTGCCTTCCAAATTACATTCTTTAAACATATAACAAAATCCATAACCCTTTACCCGTGTATCTAGATAATCATTATTCGCTATTAAAATTGCTAATCATAAAAAATACATTTTGTTAATGCCGTTCGACAGTACGCGGTTGCAGTTAATTTTACTTTTCTCTGCAGATGATGTTCTCCCAATACAACACTACAAACAATCCGACATCGACCTGAATGTAGATCTAACAGGCGCGCGACATCGCGGGCCTCAATTACATGAAATCGCATCCTTAAATTATATTGTGTCCAATTCTATCGACAAACCCGTTCAAGAAGCTCAAGACAATGTGCCACCACAGTCACTTGCTACCGCCATCATTCCTCCGGTACCACCACCAGCTATACCAATAAATGCAGTGGCCGCCAATGTTCCAGCAGAGAGAGGAGCAGTATTTCTAGGATCCGGTTCCTTGGGGGTTATTGACTTAGGAGGAGGTATGTTTATTATTTAATAAAATGTCGTTAAAGTAGTTGGAATTGCTTACAGAAATTTGTTATCTGTATTTTGACATCGATTTCCTTAATTGTAAAACACCTAGTGCAACTTCCACAAGATTATGGCAAAGTAGATCACTATACTACTATTATAAATGGATTTTGCCAAAAGATAAGGCATAAATCATTGTTTCTTTAAGCACTCTGATAACAATGTCATTAAGCAACTCTCGTTACTTAATGATTTTCTTTCATACGTTCATAAATATTCTTAGAAGCAAGTTTCCGAATATGGAAAATTAATAATATTTGTAATTTATAAGTTATGTTGTTTGAAAAATTCTTGAACTGATCCGTCAGCGCTTCCTAAAACTTCCCAAAAAGCTGCATCTTGGAATTCATGAAGTAAACAGTTTTAGCTTACTTTCACTGTTATTATAAAAAAAATTCTTTTGTAATTAAATTTCAGGCGCCTATGCATTGGGATCAGGATCCATAGGATATTCAAGGGTGAGGGCTAATCCCAGATCTTCTTTCAAAGCACCGCTTCTTCCACCAGTTCAGGCAGCCCCAAATTTACTTCCAGCAGCTGTTCCTAGCCCTGAACCGCCACAGCCACCTGTATTTGATTTCAATCATCCGTTGTTAGGTAGGAACTATATTTCAATAGCAAGTAGAAATCATACCTAGGAAAAATGTGACTGAATAAAGGTAGTCTTACCAACTCACAGTAAACAAAACATAAGGCTTTTTTTCGCGACTGAATATTGGATTCACCAATATTCTCTGACTTGTGGTCACTATGTCTATCTCTTTTGATCTTAGTTGTCATATGGTAGTTTAAATCTCTTCACTCTCTCATAATACACATACCACAACATACGACTTCACTCGCGAAAAAAAGACTATAAACATATAAAAGAGGATCTACTTTCTGCATATTCGAATCAGTAATACTCGGACTTATAGTTAATAATACAGCTTGATAATTTGAAAACAATGCAAGTACAACAAGAGTTCTGCCAAGAGTTATTATTATATTGATTTGAGTGTTAGATGTGTGTGATTCAATACAATATGACCATGTTATACTAAATTGGTGATAAACTGATAGTAAAGTGTGACTTTAGTCCAATCTAACAATAAATATGTACAAATAGGACATTTAAAATGCCGTTATTTTAATATTAATGAAAATTATAATTTTTTTGTGCCGAGTTTAAGTAAATAATTGAATAATTGATACACAGCCACACAAAAAAAAAGTTGTCTGTACTTTTAATGCGACATGTGTTATCCGTAGTATTTTTGCCTCCTGATCACGAATCCGGTGTCAGAATTGAGCTATCACATCATAGGAATTTCCTAAACTCAAAAAACAGGTCAAAAATTGCAAAAATTCACGAAAAAGTGCTAGGAAAAATTTAAAAAAATTGTTTCTATATTCAAATGTTCATTTATATGGTTAAAACCCCGTCGAACGTGAATCCGCGATCAAAATTGATGGTTCTAGTTTATATTGCAAAAGATCCATGGTGATCCCTAGAAATATGGTTTTAGTACAATGTAATCATTATAAGTTTGAAAAATCATTAGCTTAGAAACTTTATGTTTTTCCTATTTCCTTTACTACGTCCAACTCGAATATGAACTAGTTTTTCGAAAGGAAAGAAGTAAATCTATCAGTAGTACACGTTTTGTTATTGAAACACCTTCAGTAATAGTATTAACTCACACAATTCTTCGCTGTCGAATATAGCCCTATTATGGTTCATTCCAGTAACTGCAATGAGCTCATTTAACATTTTTTTCATATAAATGTATGAAAGCCATGTTTTGACATCATAACACTCGTTGATAGCTACTTCACTTGGTTGAGTCCCACATGCATCATATGAAAGCTATGGAAGCTCTAGCTATGGTAGCAGATGAATTGAAACAAATTCAAACTAACAAACCTAGTAAAAAAATTGCGTTATTACAAATTTCCATAACCAGGAAAGATTAATTTTTCGAAACATTAACTATAATTGTTGAAACTGGTGTAAGAATGGAATAACAATTATTCAGGAGAGGAGAAATTTTTTAAATTAGTAGGTATTTATAACATTCGCATATAGTAATTATATGACCAAAAACTCATTAATGATTTATTATGATCTATTTATTATGCAAGAATGAAAAATGTGCATATGTTATTATTTATCTTTTTATTTTTAAATTTACCCACGTGGAGACGTGGAAAAGTAGCATTCAAAACGTTTTTCCGTACACAAAATTATTAGATTTCCAAAAACAATAGTATACAATATACAAACAAATAGTTATTAGAACAAACACCAATCACAAGAACTCAACGGTTATATGGTGTAAAAAAGAAATAAAAAACATTAAAATTTTGTTCCATTCTTGTCTATAGCCCGTTACTATTAAGACCATCTGCACCTACAACTGCGTTTTTCAAATAAGTAGACCTATTCCCTTTTTGCACCAGAATCTTCAGTTGAAGTGCGTGATATAGTGCTGCATATTTTTTATTGGTCTGGTTATTTCAGAATGTGATTTTGGGTTAGGCAAAAAAATATTATTAAAAATATCACTTGACTCCTTTTCCGCAAAGGTTTCTTTAACATTTTTTATATTTTTTTAACATGCGAAAAAGTCCCAATAAATAGTAAAAAACCTAATCCCACTCAGCAACACTCTCACGAACTGCTTCAATCTTTTGTGTTGAACGACTTATTGAAGGACGGCTAAAGTGTTTAAGATCTCTAATTGATCCAGCCTCCCTGAATTCTGCCAAGCCAAGCCTGCCTGCCTGAATATGTAAAGACAAGCAATAATTTAAATATTATTAAACGATCTCGTTGCGTTGTTAGCGTTGTTACTAATTATTGTTTAATTTAACCATTGAAACTCATAACATTCTATTACTTTAGGAGGCCGACCACCAGTTGACGAAAATGGTTATGAATATCTTCCACCCAGTAGTGTTAGTTTTGGAGATCCTCTACCACCTAGACCCCTCAAGACCACTATGGCATTTGCTACACCATCAAATTTACTAGTGCAGTCCCAAGTTCCAAATTATCAACAGACAGTTCCTCAAGTTTATGGGCAAAGAATTAATACTGTGTATGCTGATACATTTTACCACTGATATTGTCCTAAAAAATTTTCAAAGTGCATAAAGGTATTGCTCGGTTAAAAATTCACATGTAATAACGGTTTATATTTAAATTAATTTTATTATAACTGAAGATTAACTGTGAAATATGTAAATAGGGATGTACTCAGAGAACAGTATATTCACACAATTTATTTTTTTATATTATCAAAGTGCTGCAATTAAGAATGCAGCTACTGATAGCTTATCAATTTTGACATGGTATTGTAAGCCGATTATTATTATCTTGGAAGCAAATGTGGATGAACTGAAATTTAGTAAAAGTTCCGAAATTATTAAAACCAAAAATATTTTAAAAACGTAGTAGTTAACCGAGTGCTAAATTATGAGTATGAGGAAGTTTATGTTAACTGATAATATATTTCGCTAAGTCACAGGCTTGATTAGGCTTGTTAGAAAATAAGAGTCTAAATTAGGAACTACGTATAGCTTTATACATCAATATTATTTTGGTAATTTTAAAATATAATAAAATAGAAATGAAAATTGTATTTAGTAATGCAGACAGTATTGTGTTAGATCTATTCCAACGGTTTATATTAAATATCATGTAAAATACAATAGTTGTACATACTACCTTTATACATAAAACAGTATTCTCTTCTAGAAAGACATAATACATTAAATATGTAGATAGATTTATTTATTATATTTTTGTTTTTCATAAAAATTATGTTTTGTAGTTTGTATTGAAGAATTCTGTATATATACCTACTATTATAAGCAAATGTGATGGATTTTGTAACCTACAACATAAAAGTAATGTAATTTAATAAACAAAATCATGTTTTTAAACCGTTATTTATATTTGACACTGATTGTCACTGCTGACTGGTACGAAACCTCTCCAAAAACACTGCCTGTACTTAGGGGCAAACATTTTCTGTGGAAAATATCATTTTCACAAAATAACATTTGTTCAAAATATTTTAACTAATCCTATGATTGCGATGTCCTAGCCCTTTTGTGGCTGTTTACACTTTTTCCACAAAAAGTAATAGCACATATAAAAAATATACAATTTTTATTCATAGTAACTTTCTGACGCACCAATTTATGTCATTCAGAAGACCACTCTACTAATATTAAAAATGTAATAACCTAGATTTATTGGACATAGTTTTACGATCTTTTGAAAATAAAATTGCAGCGCAAATTAATGTTTAATCAAATAGGACTAAATCTTAGATTTGCAAATCATTTTACTTATCCAGAAACAGTACACAGTTAAAATGATATTACTACGTTTTTACTACGTTTATATACAGGGGCATATGGATAATCCAAAACTGTCGCTTGACGGCACACCAATGTATGTTTAAAAAAAACTCAACAGAAATTCAGCTAACATCCAATAGAAAATGTATTAAATAGAAACAGTTTATATACATATATTAAAAAGTGACTTCTATACGAGTCAAGAAATATAATATTAAAAAAATAAATTTTCTTATATGTGGAATAAAAAATAATTACATTATTTAGCAAAAAGAAACATAACCCATTAACCTTCTCCTTCTTCTTATACCTGTGATTGCTTCTGTTCAAGTTCACTGCGGCGTTATAAGGCCTATTGTGCGTCCCACTGTTCTGTCCTATTCAGCAAGTAGTTTTGTCCTTTTTACACAGTCCAATAGCTTGCTTGCCAACACTTCTCTCAGCTCCTTGGATTTCAGAAAGGGTTTTCCCAGGAACGTCATTCTATGAGCAAATCCTGGACGCCCGCCCAGGATATGCAGAGAAGTTGCATCCCCAAGTCACATTCTTGCAGATGTGACTAACTAAAAGCCTTAGATTGTATAAATATTTCCTAAAGTGGCAGTGTCCCTTTATAAGTCCCGTCACTTTCCTGGGATGAATTTTGTTGAAGCTCGGCAACACATTTGTTCTTTTCTACAAATGATACTCCATAAATTCCTTCTCATAGCTTTGCTTTGGCCTTGAAGACCAGTACTTTCTATGTTTCGATTCAGTCTATTATCCAGAACCCCTTGACCTCACTGGGACATATGCCAGACAGGCGCTCTGGACAAATGAACTCTATTTCGGATTCCTTCCTAGCAAATTCATCAGCTTTCTCATTTTCGTCAATGCATTTGTGTCTAGGCACCCAACACAGTATGTGTAAACCATTTGAGTTAACATTTGTAAACATTCTCACACAAGTTTTAAACTTACCTTGTGCGTGTCTAAAGCCTTAATTGCTACTTGACTGCCAGAGAATAAGTATATGAGTTTATGTTTACGTAGCTACATTCTCAGGTAAACACGCCAATATCGCGAAAATTTCTGCTTGAAATACAGTGGAAAAACTCCCCAGACTGTCGCTTGCACTCCAACTGAGTCTGAGTTCATATATTCCTGCTCCCGTCCCTCTGGCCATTTTGGAGCCGTCCATAAACCATACCAAGCTCCATCTTTCCAGGGTATCAAACTTTTCCTCCCATTGGCTTTGATTCTCTACTCAAGTCTCAAATGGCTTGTGGAAGTGAAACCTTGGAACCATCTTTGCTCAGAGTTGATTCCGACATAGGTGTTTCCATAATCCTACAGGGACTTCCTCTCCAATCGTTATTGTTCCTGAGCCGGTATTTTCTCTTTCCACCGGTATATGAAGTGATGGTGGATTTAGCATGACTTCTAACGCAACTGTCGGGGTCGATGATATCGCCCCCGTTATACTCAAGCCACCAGTCTCTGGAGTTTATTCAGTTTTTCCCTCGCTATGGTCTTTTGTGTTTTTGCTGCTATACCACAGTACTATAAAAAGTCCTAGGTCTTACTATCGATTTATACGAGTACATCCAATATGACATTCTTGGCTTCAGTCCCCAGGTTCTAAATATAAGATGACGACATACACACACGATATCTGCTTTGGCTTACACCCATTAATCTTATCTTCAATAAGAAAAAAAATAAATTATAAGAAGAACTATTAATTAATAATCTCAATCTCAGCGTTGATGTAAAACTAATGCATGCTTGCAAAGGAGCAAATGTGAAATGAAAATCTGGATGCAATTCATCTGTTCGGATCCTATACCGAATGCTTTTATCATGAATGCAGTTAGGCAAAGTGACATGTTTGATCGCAGAGAAGAAAAAAAGCAGAAGAGGTCTAAATAGGTAAAAATTTGGCTGAAGAAGAGTATCCTTATACAAATTTTTTAAATAAATTTCTGGTAAAATGAAGAATAATAAGGAAAGTTATCACTAACCATGAAAGGTTGCAAATATTTTGGTAACTTTTAGGCAAAATCTGCTAGTAGCCGGTAAGTCTCTTCAATTGTCATCTTGACGCTGAACATTTCCCTGCACTAACTGAAATATGTCAGTCCAGTCCAAATGCTTATTTGAAACTGACGCACTGAATCAATTACACACGAACAAGTAAAATGCGCTACTTGACAGAGGCATCACTTTTGTGACACCGGTGACCATCTCTGATCGCGATCAATGACTCTTCTAGTAAAAGTAACAGTTTTGTATCAAATGTTTTATTCGCTGCGATACAGTCGAATTGACAAATTCTCGATTCCCAACCTATATTATTCATTTGAAACAAAACATCAAAACCCTCAAATATGTAAATTAAAAATTTCTGCTTAATTTTGACACTTTACATTGTATTTTAAATGACATTTTAACAAAAAATTCTCATAAACTGTTTTTGTAGAACGAACAGTTTTAGAATTATTATCGATTTAAGCTCACTTTAATATAACAATAAAAATAGAAGTCAAACCAGTCTTCTACTGGCCATCTGTTGGACTTTTCCTGTAGAGATGAATCTGCTCCCTTTCTCTGCAATAAACTGAACACATCGACAATACATTGTGAATATAAGGCAGACATGCTACCTGCTGATCTTCTTCCAGTTTCTCACATTCTTTTAGTGGACGTCTAGTGTTGATGACTTCATATAACCATTTGCCCCTAAAACCGAAACGTTTCAGTTCAGAATCTAATGCTCTGAGTCCGATATGGCCCAAACTCTGTTGACTAATGTTTTGTTTATATCCCTTTTTTGTGCCGGTTAGGGTTCGATTTTGCTTGTCTATTATCATGAAAGGATTTCCTATGATATGACACCATGAACCAGTTGCCGCTGATTTATAATTACCAAGACATCTGTGAAAGTCAATTGTCCCCTCTTTTCTTCTTCTGTAGTGATCTGAACGTTTGATAGACAGCCGTTCAAATGGTTTAGGAAACTGTTAAGGTTGCCCTTACTATGTGGCCATGTAATAAAAGTATCATCCACATATCAGTGTCAATTTGATAGTTTGTTTCCAATGCTGTTCTTTCAAAATGTTCCATGAAAATAATTTGCTTCAACCGGACTCAGGGAACTCCATAACTCCATATCAATACCATTGGTACATTCATAGTAATCTCTTCCACAAGAAGAGCATGTCGTTAAGCAACACAAGTACCTGCAACTGAAACAAATAAAAGTAAAAGTAAGTTCCAATGTATATTTTCTTGATTCATTGGTAAACAAAGACTCCATGTCGAAGCTGACCAAGATATCTGAGTCATTTATGGTTAGACTCTGTAAAATATCCACGAAACGTCTTGAATTCATTATAGAATGCACTGAGCTGCCTATGTATGGTCGCACCAAACACCACAGTGTTTTGCCAGTGTATACAGGGTGTTTTTGAATGGAGTAGCATAAATGATACCAGTGAATCTACATTTCAAAAGAACACGATCTGCAAAAAATCGCCTTAGTAAAATGTTCACTCCTGAAGAGATATGGGCCATCAGTTTCCAAAAAAATTATGAAAATTGGCTGTAATTTGAAAACCGAACGAGGTACAAATAAAAAGTTTTTTACAGGTTGTTTACTAATACAGACTATTTTTCGAAAATTTTAACCCCTCGAAAGGGGTTGAAATAACCACCCCTCAAGCCATTTTTTGCCATAACTTTTATATTTCGTAAAAACTCGATATCCAAAAATACGCATTAGATAAACTGGTTCTTTTAGAAACTTTTACCTCTCTAGCAATTTTCCTTTAAAACTTNCTGCCCAAATGTTTAAACTAAAATTATGTTGAAATGTTGTCATAGATACTTCGTGAGGATTTTCATGAGCCCAGGAATGAAGATTGTGCATATTGGTTAAACCATGTCTTTGAAAAGTTGCTTCATCTGTGAAAAGTATCTTTGAGGCAAAATTCAAATTATTTCTTAGAATATTAAGATACGATTCGCAAAAAACAACTCGCTTATGCATGTCTGGTTCAAGTAGAGCTTGAACTGGCCGGTGGTGAAAAGGATATAATAAATTATCATGGACAATATTCCAAACAACACTATGGGACACATTTAAGTGCATTGCTGTTTTTCTCGTACTAGTCTGACGATTTACGTCAAACTCTTCAAGTACTGCATCCTCAAGATAAATAGTACGAACAGTAGGTCTTCGGCCGGTACCCTCAATATGCGAGGAGTGGTTCCGGCCAACAATAAGAATCGAAAAAATGAACCTCTGGGCATGTCTAGGGGTTCTGATAGATCCGCCCCCACGGAACATAGTCAAAAAACAATAAGGGCAGATCAATGATTTAGATCGGGCTCAGGAAAAGCAATTATGTCGAACTTTAAAACCACTACTACTAATAAATCTCAAAGTTTCATACATTTTCTACAAATATTTCTACATGCTGCAGCTTTTGCCATCACATTACTGTTGAAAATATTAAAAATGCTTTTATAAATATTTAAAAATTACCTGAGAGTACTGCAAAAAAAATATACAAATTATTACATATAAATTGTACTTAAGCAATGAAAACGTTAATTAAAGTTATGAGAGCAATACAAATATAGGGAAAATTAGAAGCAATCTTGAAATAAAAACAAAATTTTGCAGCTGAGAAGTGACAATAAATAAGGAATTTTTAGGCGGTATTGATATATTTTAGTTTTTCATGCAAATGCATTATTGTAATTCTGTACAATTATTGTTCAGAACCAGGACGTATACCTAACATATCTCTATTTGTAACGGAACTACAAAAAGACATAAATTCACCCCTATGTTTTTTTGAAAAATAAAGAATTTTAAATATAAACGCAACATTGTATTAATAAATATTTTCACAATATAGACCACTTTCTACAAACACAGAGGTAGATACAAATTGTAAATTTCTTTAGGGCAATATTATTACATTTTTCTGTAATAAAAGTAATATTTATTTTTTTGTGGAATTATACGAAAATCCCATTTATAAAAGGTGTCTCATAATTAGTGTCCAATAATTTACAACTTGATTCTATTGCCAAAACAAGACCATTTTTTCATATAAACATAGGTCGAAAAATGCTTCCTAAGGAAGCTAAAGCCCCTCTAATTGGGGCCTCAAAAAAATCATTTTTTTAAATATTTCCGAAATGGGTTGAAGAAAAATTATGAATTTTGACATGGTGAACGCACATTAAAAGTCGAAATAAATAAATCATCATAAAATTTTTCAGAAATTATAGTCAGGAGCGTCTCAATTGGGGGGGTCGTCGACTAAAATTTGCCCCAATTTTTTTGCTTGTCGAAATTTTCAAATTCAGATGCCAACATTATGATAGACCCTCATTTCCTCTACAAAAATGATGTTCTTTAGTTTTTCCATAAAATGCTCCATTTCTGAGAAAACGGATCTAGGCATTTCATTACATACATTAATAAAATTCTAAAAAATTTTCTTGAATAGCTAAAATAGGGACATGTACCATTATGAATTTTGATATGTCATCATATATTAAACATTGTAATAAACAACGTGAAAAGTTTGTAATGGGCGTCCCAGGCAAGGGGGCGGAGGGCTCGGGTAGAATTTTTTACATGTTGCTATTTTCAAATTTAAACAGTAAAATTCCATAAATCTGAGTTTTCTATTAAAAATAGTAATGTTTTATATCGAAAAAGTAATCCGTTTTCGGTTTAAATATATTCTAACACTTCCCAAAGTGTGCTGTTATAAGCACTTAAATCCGTTTTCCTTGGAAATGGAGCATTTTATTAAAAGAAATAAAGAGTACTTTCTTTGTAGAGAAAATGAAGGTCTATCATATGTTGGCCTCTGCATTTGATGAAAATTTCGACAAGCAAAGAAATTGGGGCAAATTTTAGCTGCCGACTTCCCCAGGATCAATATGATGACCTATTTCGACTTTTAATGAGCGTTCATGGTGTCAAAATTCATAATTTTCCTTCAACCCATTTCAGAAATATTTAAAAAATGAAATTTTTGAGGCTCCATTTAGGGGGGCGTAGCTTCCTTAATAATCATTTCTCGACCAATGTTTATATGAAAAAAACATTATTGTTTTTGGCAATAGAATCAAATTTAATAAAATCTACAATTTGATCAAGGCTCATTACTGTTTTGACTTCGAATACCGGATATCTATATGCATGTTAACAACTAAGCAGATTAAGCACAGACATATGAAACTTTACAAGATACCCAAATGCCTATCTTTATTATGCATAACCTGTGTTAAATATGCGGTATTAGTTCATTTCTACAGAATCCAGGAAATATGCTGAACTATGCCGTGTTATGTTCCTGCACTATGTAGAATGTGCGGCTGGCCTAAATGAAGCAAGAATATCCTATTTAATATTTCAAAATCAAGCAGGTGTGCCTTATTAAAGTTGGAATCGTACTAACCCTATTAAAAGCGAAAGTTTTGGTATTTATATATCTCTTCCTGCAACAAAATAATAATTTTTATAAGAAAGTAGAAACAATTTTCAGATTTATAACCTTCTTCATGAATATTTAAAATTATTACTATATTAATATTCAGATTACCGACCAACAAAAATTTCCTTTTCTTTCACAACACGCCTAATAGAATTTATTAGTATAAATCAATTTACTTAGTCATGTGATAGAGTTACATATCTAGTTTAGACATATATGAAGATATATTATATCTTGATTTTCCAGTAGCCAAATCGAGTTTCGCTTTTGCGATAGTTCCAAACTGTATGGATAATTCAATTATACAACAATCTGTCACTAATAACTTCTGTATATTATGTCTACTTGATTTCCTTCCATACATTCAGATTTATCAGAAATGTATTTTTTTTACTTCATAAAAATATTTGTTTCTTTTGTATTTTGATATGTCCTTTTTTCCATAGTTCTCAGTTAAGTTAATTAATTACATACTTTTTCTTATGAAACATATTTTATAGTTTTCATCAAATTACTTTCCTGTAATTAAAAAGATACCCGATAATTAGAGGGTTGTTAGAAATAATATCTACTCAGCCATAGTAGAAACTATTGACTGCATTTCCCAATAGTCTTAAAATCTCATTCGACTTGTATGCCAATTTTAATTGTAATTCGTTCATTATATTGTTTTTTCTTATGAAACGTTTTGGAACAAAAATTGAGTATAGAATTGAAACACCATTGTGTAATCAAAATTTTAACAGAACAAAATAGTTTTAAAGGTATTCACGAAAGAATGATTTTAGTATCTGACGGTATCATGTAACATGTTGGTCGATGAGGTCGTTTCATTTCAAGAATTGGAAGTCTTTCAGACGCAACTAATTCTGATGAACAACGAAACGAAACCAAAATATTGATTAGATAATCTCTCAAAATAATTTAAAAATCTTTGAATGCAAGGCCTAATTTTTCTATAAATGGGGTCAGTCGATGAGACTTAAGTACGTAACACAGTGGGACAGAATCCCAAAAAGCTGGCCAAAAGTCAAAATCTTTAGAAATCGATCTGAAATTTGTTACTCGCTGATAATGAATTTGGAGTCAGAATTACAAAATTCAATGTGGAGGATTTAAAATAGCCATATCAGAAGTAGAAATAGTAGATTAAGAATTAAAAGATTATGAAATACAAAATGGCTATAATATGGCAAACATAAGAAATAACGCAAACAAAATAATGTTCATTATAAATTGTTTATTTACAATAATTATTTCAAAACAAATATAATTTCAGTATTCTTTTTAAACGACAATTATTAATTACAATAATGTCACATTTATCAAGCATGAAGATGTAAAAATGATAATTAACATATTAAACTGTTCATACAGGGATGGCCAAAAGTACGGAATAAAATTCATATCTTTTGAATGAGTTAATTTTTTTTAAAACGCCGAAACACATTAACTGATTTTGATTTTTTCCAATATTTCGGTTATATAATAATTAATTTTTCTTCAACCCCCTAACCCCCAGCTACCCCTACTTTTTTTTTCAAATGGAAACATAAGGCATGAGGGGGCTCGTTGAAAAGCTTATAGAAAACCGAACCCAGCCATACCAAATAAACAAGTTATATTTTTTCAATAACAAGTTTGTGTACAGGGTGGTACTGTACAGAAACTTTCAATTTCTTAAGTCATTTTTTCATATTTTTCTCGTTACAGAAAATTAAATTATGTGCTTAAGAACCACCTTGTATATTATTAAAATAAGTACCAAATTAGTATCAATTGATAATATAATAAACACAATAAATGAAAATGATAACAACTAGTTTTATAGTCCGGTCAAATTAGTCATAAAAATAGTGGTCAAATAACGAAAATTCCAACAAAGCTAAATTTTGGTGAAGACCTTGGGTACACCATTAGAAATAAAGTGTCAAAAGTCCCCGTCGATCCCATGTGTGCTAAAAATGTTATTCGTAGTCAAAGGTCAAAATTTGTGGTTTTTTGGATTTTCTTGGAAAACGGTAAGTTTTATCACAAAAGTAGTTCAGACAAAAATTATAGATCTAATTAATTATCTACAACAATGGTTCTTATACTTTTTTTCTAAGAATCACCATATCTGAGATATCGCGATTCTAAAAGTTAACACTTAATACAAGTAAAAATGCGTATTTGTGTCTCTTATATGTATAAACTATACTATTCTGAGAATATACACTCAAACGAAACTCAGTCCCTTAGTCAATCCCCTCTACCCGCATGGCCTTGAATAACATCTGGCTACTCTATTGTAAAAACTTTTATAAAAAATACACGAAACAAGAAACAAATACAACTATCTTGTCTTCCTTCAACATCGGCTTATGCTAATCAACACTTGTATCGAGTATACTATCAAGTTCAGACATGGCTAGGCAATCAACTGAACCCAGAAGATTGGGTTGGAAATTAACAGATAATACTTTGAAACCGATTAAAACTTTGCTCCCACCTGCTCCGGAAAAACTTCTAAACACTATTTTTTGCAATTGCAAAAAAGGTTGTAATGCTAAATGTGACTGTAGAACAGTAGGTTTACTGTGTTCTCCAGCGTGGACTAATTGCCAAAGCCAGTCTTGCTCAAATGTCCAATTGAATACAACAGGCGAAGATTCATGTGATTTCGATGAAGAGATAGCTGATTCATCTTCATTTGAACAATTTATGAATATCCAGCAAGAAGAAGAAGAAATCGAAGAAGACATGAATGTTGAAGTCGACTTTGAAGAGTATGAATCAGATTAAAATATCAAAAGAAATCAGAACTACATTTAAAGTCAATAACCAATATCAATATCAATAATCATCATGCAGTTAAAAGAGTATTGTCCCTGAAAATTCAGTCATAACAGTTCGTGGAATAGGCCTACCGGAGAAACCACGTTAAAAAAACGCGCCAAAGGACACTACCTCACAAGTGGTGTGGAAATGTGTGCATATCATGTAAAACGTAACTCCTTCAACTATTAGAATCGCGATATCTCAGGAATGGTGATTCTTAGAAAAAAAGTAAGAGTTACCGTTTTTGTAGATAATGTTAAGATCTATAATTTTTGTTTGAACTACTTTTTTGATAAAACTTACCGTTTTCAAAAAAAAAATCCAAAAACCTCAAATCTTGACCTTTGACCCCGAATAACTTTTTTAGCACACCTGGGATCCATAGGGATTTTTGAACTTTATTTCGTGTACCCAAGGTCTCCTCCAAAATTTAGCTCTGTCGGAATTTTCTTTATTTGAAATGCCTATTTTGACCGGACTATTAGTGACGTTTACAACTTATTTTTTCCTTTTGCCCATGTACTGAGAATATAATCGTGTATTTCAGTGGAGTGAAAGAGCCATTTATCTTTACAGCCAAATTCTCTCCTTACTTTTGCAGTAATCTGTCCCTATAAATTTTACGCCGGTTCGATGAAAATAAATAAAGGAGTCCGGATTAAGTGTGTATGTCTGGTACTGTTACGTAAAGCTACATTTCTCTTTTCTTCCTCGCATTGTCTGACAACATACACTTTGCGCAACACCTGCCAAAAAGTAATTCACTCTGCCTCTGCCCAAATTAAATGAAATAAACACGAATCGGACCGCATAGACGAGATGTTATTTCTTCGATTGCGTAACTTGATACCATTGTTAATATACAGAACATTTTAACGAAAATGCGCCAAATTGCTTCCAATTATGACTAAGGAAAGTTCGTTCTTTGATACAAAAATTACCCAATACAGTAATGCAGAAAATATTACACATATAGAGCAACAAGATGATAAATAAAAAGTATCATTTAGAGGACAAACAATAAACGTAAATACGTACTTTACATTAAGTTTTACAAAGTTAAGTACATAAATAGGTTTTATTACCATGAACGCAATGTTTATCTTTAATTAAGTGTCAGTAACTTCTGATGGTTATTGTAATAATTACACATATACACACTTATAATGGTACTTATGTGTTCGATTTACTAAAAAAACGTACCAAATTATTTTTAGGAAACATTTTTGGGCAAAACCAATAGACAAATAAACTTAATCTAATTCAAGATACGTTTTCTAGCTATTACAGACTTATATGATCGGTAAACAATAGGCTTGTGTCAAAAACTATACCAAAGTATCGATAGGCTTTTTTCTGTTTAAAATATGTATATTTAGATTATAGCCCTATAACAATTTCCTAGTTTTTGAAGTAAAAGTCTTTACACTACATTCACTTTTAAAAAAATCTAAATAATTATCCTAAATTTGATTGAATTTCTAGCAACAAGACAGTCAAATCATTAATTAGGTACTTATATCGTTAAAACACTAAAGAAAGGAAGTGCTAGTGTAGATCCCTGAGACAGACTAATGATATAATACATAATCAAATTATCAGCAATACCATACTGACTGAATTGAATTATTGTCCATATTTGAAATTCTATCTAAGAAAACAATGTGTTAATTAATGTCGATCGTGTAATTGGTCAATGTTTTAATTGTTGTCAGTATCAGGAACTACAGAAAATTTCCAAGAAAAGTTTATAGTAGGTGTGAGGTCCTTATTGTACACTCTGATAAATTAGGTACGCTTTTACTTTTGACTATTTATTTTTTTTACTATTATTTTTTAAGATTATTACTATTATTAAAGAAATTATAATAATTAAGTTACATTAAGTTGATAACGGGACATTTGAAATCATTTCGAGTCGACAATTTTCAAAACTTGAAAATTTGTGAACACGTTTGAGAAAACGATAACATAATCAATGGAATTCTGCAAAAAATTTGGAAGAAATAAAATTGAATGGGATGGCAATTGTTTTATTAAACAGTGAAAAATGTCTATCAAATTATCTATAATTATATATAATTTGATACACATCTTTCACCATATACAGGCTGTTACAAATTAGCTTCTCACTATAGGGATCTCAAAAACGGTAAGCGATACAAACTAGCTTAAATGGGAGCAAAGTTGCATAATCAGGGTACCAACATTATGCCTCTAAATAATCAAGGCTAACTTGATTAGTTTTCGAAATATTAAAAAAAAAACGAAATTTGGAAAATCCGTTTTTGTTTCATTTCAGCCTTGTTTGAGGTAATATTGAAAAAAGAACACTTTCTCATGACAACTTTTTGCCCTCTGTCGAATGGCACAATCAATTTTTCTATTTAACGTTTCGTTTCTCCAGGACGATCATCAACTTCATTTTTTTAAATACAACCCTGGAAATTTTCTTCATGACAGAAATGTTTTTGAACATTTACTGAAATTTTTTAAAGTATAATATTTACCTATTTGGCCTTTTGGTTGTTCATATGCATTTTTAAGAATTAATTTGTCATAATAAAATTAAAATTGTAATATTTTAATTTTGACGCAACAACTTACCGACTTATGTATGCAGGTGATGGTAATAGTTAATAATAATAAATGTTTTATTGTAACGCTTGGTGGTAATAGTTTAAATAACTAGATGGATTTCACAGGGCCTAACGACACTTACAGTGTACGATAATTCAATAAACATAGAAATCTAAATAAAAAATTTAGATAAAGAAACGAATACACTGAAGATGAATTTTCTGAGACAAAACGACTGAATCTGGTTCGGGCTGAGGCAATACAGTATTGTAGGTCATGAAGCCTTGCAAAAAATGTAATAAAATTTCTAGGGTCGTATTTAAAAAAATTAAGTTGATGATGGTCCTGAAGAGACGAAACGTTGCATATAAAAATTGATTATGCCATTCGATAGAAGGCAAAAAGTTGTCATGAGAAAGTGTTCTTCTTTTATCAATATCACCTCAAACAAGGCTGAAATTAAACAAAAACGGATTTCCAAAATTTCGGTTTTTTTCAAATATTTCGAAAACTAATCATGTTAGCCTTGATTGTTAGAGGCATAATGTTGGTCCCCTGATTACGCAACTTTGACCCCATTTAAGCTATCTCGTATCTCTTACCGTTTCCGAGATCCCTGTAGTGAGAAGCGAATTTGTAACGGCCTGTATATGAGAAAAGCTGATATTACTATTTTTAAATTTATCAGATATTGTATATACAAGGCGTTCCCTTTAGACTAAAAAGAACAAAAGATTTAAATTTTTGTTAAGACTGTAACAACTTTACATTTCTTTAGTTTTTTTTCACAAGATAGAACTAATTAGGTTGTACCAACACTTGTAAAAACAGATTAATTTAATTAAAACTTAATAACAATAACACGAGAAGGATGCAGCTGTAGATTGGAATATCCTAATTCATAGTATCGTTATACATTAGAAAGTCTTATCTAGACTGAATCAAACGTATGACATGTTTATATTCGTGAAATTCGAAAACCTTGCAGATTTCAGAATATAGAAAATATAGGTTGTTCCATTTAACAAATTGTAAGAGGATGCAATTGTTTTTACTACAAACGCAGTTTTAAAACCTCAAAGAACCATATATTATAGAAAACTATTTTCCTTTGAGTCAAAATTAAATTGTTATGTGGGTGATCATTTTCGTGGGGTAATGCCATATAAAAGAAACGAGAAATAAATTTTTCATACAAAAAACACTTGCGAAAAACAAAAATTTATTTATTATACCTAATAATAATTAATCTATGTGGAATTTTTTTCTCTAACACTTTACCAGATTAGCATTACAAGATTAGCAAACTTTTACTATTACATTTTATACTACTACTAAGATTTTAATTGCGACATACTATATATTTATATACAGGGTGTCCGGTAACTACGGGGAAAAATAAAAGGTTATATAGAGCAGATCAAACGAGTTGTTGTCACTCAAATTAAGAAGTTGAGAAATGAATATTGCCCATAATTTCTAAAGGGTTACTTTGATTAACTTGAAATTTAGGGGATCAAAGCAACTCATTCAAATGTATCGTTGTACATTTTAAATTGTATCAAATATTTTTTATTATACAAGGACGGTCGAAATTATATTCTAAAATGTACGCAACTTTGACAGAGCTGTCAAATTTGACATTTCGCCCTCGTAGGCAGATAGCCCTGTTACTTTTCTACAAAAAAGGTATACTTCATGACGTATGAAAAAATGAACGGTTGTCAAGGTAATTAAATTTTTATATTTTGTGTATAGCCACAACCGGGGACACAACGCAACAGAAAAAAGTTAAGAATGAATGATTAAAACAGGTTACTTCAGTAAATGTTCGATATGTCCTCCATCTAGTTCAATGCACTTCCTTATTCTTTTAAGATTATTTTGTTGCACTCTAAATAACATTTGTGGAGTCTGTTTAATTTCATTACAATGATGTTCTATTCTTGCCATCAACTCTTCTCTTGTATAAACCGGAGTTGAATAAACCAATTCTTTTAGGTAACCCCACAAGAAGAAGTCATGGGGGTTAAGATCTGGTGACCTAGGTGCCCATAAGTGTGGTGCGCCTCGCCCAATCCACCTAACACCAAATGTTGCGTTGAGGTAATTTCTAACTTCACGACTGAAGTGGGGCAGTGCCCCATCATGTATGAAATACATCTCCTCACTTGTTTGCAATGGCACATTTTCTAGTAGTAGATCTTGTAAAAAAATCAAATATCGGGCACCGTTTAATCTATCCGGTAAGAAAAAGGGGACTATTAATTGGTTACCGATTATTCATGCCCATACATTAACTATGAATCTTTGCTGGTGTTTGTGTTGAATGATTAAATGAGGGCGGACCACACTTATGGGCAATTAGGTGACCAGATCTTAACCCCCTTGACTTCTTCTTGTGGGGTTACCTAAAAAAATGAGTGTATTCAACTCCGGTTTATACAAGAGAAGAGTTGATGGCAATCATAGAACATCATTGTAATGAAATTAAACAGAATCCACAAATGCTATTTAGAGTGCAACAAAATAATCTTAAAAGAATAAGGAAGTGCATTGAATTAGATGGAGGACATATCGAGCATTTACAGTGAAGTAACCTCTTTTAATCCATATGTTTCATTCTTAACTTTTTTCTGTTGCGTTGTGTCCCCGGTTGTGGCTATACACAAAATACAAAAATTTAATTATTTTGACAACCGTTCATTTTTTCATAAGTCATGAAGTATACCTTTTTTGTAGAAAAGTAACAGGGCTATCTGCCTACTAGGGCGAAATGTCAAATTTGACAGCTCTGCCAAAATTGCGTAAATTTTAGAACATAATTTCGACCGTCCTTGTATAATAAAAAATATTTGATTCAATTTTAAATGTACAAAGATACATTTGAATGAGTTGTTTTGTTCTTTCAAATTTCAATTTAATCAAAGTAACCCTTTAGAAATTATGGGCAATATTCATTTTTCAATTTCTTACTTTGAGTGACAATAACTCCTCAAAAATGGCACCTAGGTAAAAAGTTTATATGAAGTACAAACACTCTTTTGACCTGCTCTATATAAACCCTTATCTTTTCCCCGTAGTTACCGGACACCCTGTATATGAATGAATTAACACATCAATTTAATATTTTTGCATTCTCGTCCATATTTTATATATTTCCGTAATCTTTACAACTGGCACTCCTCCAAAACTAGACGAACAGTCGACGATTTCTCTAGTGAATCTGAATGGATACTTACGTGTTAATATCTACATAATGTACCATACATAAATGCATATCTAGAAACACATTAAACACAATCCAGAACTGTTTTCATAGGTACTTATACATACACCGAAATAACATTATTATGAGCATAATTATTAATATTATTCGCATATTAAAAGTGACAAACATACAAATAGTCTGAACTTCAGCATTTTTACACAATAAAAAATAACAGTGGTAAACGCAAAGGTATTTATGAGTGAATTCATTTTGAATCAACTTAAGTTTTTGATTAAAGCTTACCAACACAATAAACAAAATATGTTTGAATAACAGCACATTATATAAAAATCACTCCATTCTTTGTTAATATTACAATTTCAATAGTGTTATAATTTCAACACAAGTGGGTGTGGACTTTCCACAAAAAATTGTGTTGAATTCGAATGAAAATTTACTATTTTTTACGGTTTACGTTTCTGAATTCGTTGGAAAGCAAAAAAACACTTTAATCTACAACTCTCTAATATGATTATCATAATATTATTCTATACGATACATTCCATGAAAAATGCTCAAAAAACACATGAGTTTTCGCTTTGATTTTAAATGTTTACAATCTGTAAAAGAAGTTTCTTTTCTATGCAATCGTTAAACTCTCTTGAATGTCTCTACATCACTCGACCATTGATTACATTTTATTCACATTTTTCATGTGACCATGTAGCTGGTGTGAAAGCTTTTACCTTCGACCGGTGTTGAGAACCTAGAATCTAGAGATTTTTTGGATTATTTTAGGAAAAAGTGTTACAAATTTATTTCTGAAACTTAGCCATAACATCGCTGTTACACCCTGTATTTCCAGGTTGTATTCTTTGATTTCGCTCATTACTGAGAAGTGAGTGTCTTGCTATCCATTTTATTGGCCCAGTTACGTCTACTGCCAAATATTGGGCACTATATTACTGTATTATTACTCATACATCTACTAGATATGCATATATGAATGCGAATACTGAATGATGAGGGAATATAAATATACTTTTTTAAATTTAACGGTTGGTAATTTAAATTTTGCTTTGCATTTTTATTACTATCAGTTGACATCAAATTCAAATTAGAAACGTCTAGGTATATCGTATTATTAGAAAGTTTTTGACATGTAAATGTGCGGTTTTATATGTTCTATTTTACTCATTGAAAAAACAGATTTTAAATGATAACACAGAACACAGTTAAAATATTGGATTTAAAAACTATTACCCTGTATATACCGTTAAACAACTTATGCAAAATGTTGCCACAAGCTCCTGGAAGAGAAATATACTATCGAAAAGTAATATCTAAATATTTATTACTCGTCCCTACTCAAAAGCTTTGTTAAGGTTCTATTGAACATCAAAGATATTTTTAAGAGATCATTATTGCAAATCATAAAGAGCTGTTTTGATTTTAAACTGAAAAAAGTTTTCTGTCCTATATGTTACATAATAAATACTACCTATATAGCAATGGTCAAAAGTTAAGCATCTCATAAAGAAGTTTTTAATAATTTTGAAGTTTGATAAATTCTTTATATTGTTTTTTATTGTAAGAGTATAAAAGTTTTTGTCATATATTCGAATATTCTGTCTGCTAGTTTACGTAGATTCGAAAATATTTTATTTAGCGTTTAACTTTTTTACGATTTACGAAGAATTACGAATCAAATTGTCAAAATAGTGTTTAGATAGTGTAGTCATTTTATGGCACGAATTAAATATGGAAAATTATTTAAAATATTTCGGGACTAGATATTTTACACTTTTATTTATTTTCAGTTTGGGTTTGGTAGCTCATTTTCGTTTGAAAGTTAACTTAATAGCATAAAAGCCTTTTTTACGGAATTAAGTGAATGTGTGACCTACTGACCTGTTAATTTTGGTTTTACACTAATGTGAAATAATTTCTGCAGGACATAAACTAATACATAATAATAAATCTCAATATTTTTATATCTTTGTTCATTCAGTATTTAATATATGTTTTGTATCGTTGTCACTTTCAACAAGTCTACAACTTTTTTATTTGTATAACTAATTTTTAACTCTTGAACTGCTAATGCAGGGTGTTAGAAGTTTGATTGCCTTAATTTTAACAGACGATATAATACATTAAAATAAATAAGTAAATAAACAACATAACAATAACAATATAAAATAAACAACAACAACAAATGGAAAAAATTATCAAAATCTCCAATTTGATGTAAAAAAGTTCGATTAATTATGGAATATTGACATAACCACGTGCATAGAATACCATAAAATACAATGTTTATCACTTTTTTTGAACCTTATGCTTAATTCTAAAAAATAATTAGCGTTGTAATAAATTTAAAATTCGATAAAATTCATATCGAGCAATGTGACGAGGTTTATAAATTTTGAGAGATAAAAATAACATGGTAAAACAAAATATTAAAGAGTCGACGTTTATTTTGCTAAACAGTGATACACGTGTTTCAAATGATCCCTTAAGTTTTGATAGTTAATGGACATTACATAGTATCTAATATCTCCAAGAAAAAAAAATAAACAAAATTGTCACATTTAACTTAAAATCAATTGGAATTAGCTAACGAAAACAGAAAGAAAAATTATTTTTTTCTTCAGAGTGAGATATATCTTGCTAGGCATAACAAAATGAAAACTTTTTGACGCAAGAAGTTATTTATTTAAAAAAAATCTTTTCACTGTGACGGAAATACCCAATTAAATAAAAACAGTAGCAGTAACTTCACGTGAAATAAGCAATCTTATTAAAATTTGTATGGTGACTCTGTTGTCATATTTTATATCTCAGAGGTCAATGTGTCAATATTATTATTATTTAGCTTTTTGTATAAGTTACTAAATATTTAAGGACATTTAAATTGTTTCAGAATAAACGTGTTAATTTAAATAAACTTTTGGCTATTTAACATAATTTAAACGAAATAATAGCTTTCTTTGTAACTAAGATAACGACAAAATTGCTTTACAAAACATGTTTCTTGAAAATGTTACATCACAATGGCGTAATTATACACGATATGCGAGAACATAACTTTCATCGATACCTTTATGTTTTCAAAATCTTTATTGTAAGTGTAACTCTTCTCTCTTTATGTAACAGTTTCTTAAAAAAGGCGGTGCTTCAAAACCGTAGGGAGTACATCTGTTGAAATTAATTTTTAATGTACCTATAGGATATTCTTAGAATATACATAATTCGTCAAGGTTTTTCCTGGGTTTATTTTTTATTTTGATTAGTCTGATCAGTTATTTTCTTATTAATCTCAACATATATTTTTTTATTAGTATAAAAAACACAGTAAACAGTCACATTAATACAACTGTTATAGGAATTATAGTAATTTAGACTTAACTAATTAAAAGTAAAAATATATTTGATTTTTTTTTATATCAACCAGTGACGGAAATACTGAGACACACAATCATTAAAAATTTCAATATTTTGTGAATGCTTGATATCTTTTAAATTAAATCAGAGCGTTTGATTTGTATGCTGGGTGTTAGAAGCTTGACTGCCTTAATTTTAACAGATGATAAAATACATTAAAATAAACAAAAAAAAACTTTATGTGACAAGCGTCCCAAACTCAACCATTTCCGAGAAAAAAATAATCAAAATCTCCAGCTTGATGTGCAAAAGTTCAATTAATTAAGGAATATTGACATAACTGCGTGCATAGAATACCATAAAATAATTAGCGGTACCTATAATAAATTTAAAATTCGATAAAATTCACATCGAGCAATGTGACAACGGCGCGGCGGTTTATTATACACGAGATACTAAGGTGTCCAGCAACCACCAATGCGCAATTCAGTTGATATCTGGATTCGACCGTGTCGGAGTGTTTCTTGCGTACCACTATTTCCTCCTATATTGAGCATAACTTGTAGTTTATTTTGTACTTGTGCGTTTAAAAATTACTGAATTTTACTTTTTGATAAGTACCTAAATTATTTTTAATTCATATGATTATTTTGAACGACGTGAATCTTTGGGTATTTTAATTACATATTTTTCAAATACGTAATTTGGTTAAAAATTAAGTTCCTGTTTTAAGAGATTCATAATTACTAAAATTGAGCTAAAATTTAAGCACAACACTATCTTCGTATTCGTAAATGTTTCACAATAATAGCTGTTTACATTTTTTCCGTAGGACAAGTATGCCGCGTGTGCACGTGGTGTGCAGGTTAAGCGCTGCTGTCACGTTGTGATGAAACTCCCCAATATTAATACTGGCTGTATTTGACAACTGTTAATCTTACGCCCTTGTAATATACCTACAACTTTTTTGTTCATTTGTGATTACTTTATCTCATGCTGAAGTAATGGCAGTCAAATTTCTTACACCCTGTATTTGAGATAAATAATTTTTCATTTTATTTTCTTCAGAAAACGAGGTAATTCTTTTAATAAATTGACAGTAACTCTAAAACTACCCGTTTCACAGAAAAAAACGCATATAGTGTTTTTGTTAGAAAAACGATTTTTAATAAAATGTGATAATATAAAATTAACATTAATGTTAGGATAATGATTTTTTTAGAACCCTTATAAAATGAAAAATTTTCACACAAATTACTTTTTTTTAGTTTTTATTAACAATATTTTTTCGATAAAATAAATAGTTTTATAGTAAGTATTGTTAGTATATTTAACAATATTATATTCTTATTTTAAACTTAAATTATTGATAACTCAGAAATTAAGTTTTTCCAATAAAATGGAAATCTTCTCAGAAATGCATGAATGAACTTCCAAAATACTCAGTGCTTTTAATATTATTATGTTCCCGGCAGCAGTATCTCCTAGTATATCTGCCACCCGTTGACCAAACTATCTACAGCTTCAGTAAATATTTGCTTTTAATTAATTAAATCACTAGCCAAAATTTTCTTCTGAAATATTTGCGTCAATATTAAACCTTGTTTTTAGAAAATTAAGTCGTATCTCTACACCTTTATTGAACCTTTATTTCTCAGTATAATCCAAAAAATGATCTATTGTAATACGTTTGCATAATTAGGTACCTTTTATATAAACTAGAAAAACTTAAAAATGACCAAATAATGTACATAGTCGTATTTAAACATTGTTATTAAAGAATAGACTATTAGGTTAGAACTAAGATATTAACTTAAATAAATCAGAAATTATTTAATTTCTTAAGACCTTTATAATTTCAATTTATTTTTAGTGAAAAACTGGATATGGAGTTAATTACTTTTTAGATTTATATAAGAAAGAAAGAAGATTTGTCTTGTATAAAATTATATTGTATTAATAAAAGTCCTACTATTTTACTTCTTGTTAAGTCCTATCAACTTATCTGCAACAATAAGACGAAGAACAATTCAATAATCAAAATACTTTAATCCTAGCGGCTATCACCGAAGTGTGTCGGTATTTCCTCAAGACATTATTAACCTCCACCTTCGCAGAAATTCGCGGAATAACTCGCATTTAGCTTTTCATATTCTGGTGACCGTATGTTATGTAACCAAGAAAGTAGTCCATCTTTCGGTAGCATATCGGATGAAAGGCAACCCGTTTTGTGACAGAGCATCCGCCCCTCTAAATTCCAGTATTATCACAACTTTTATTATAAATAGTGTAGGGTCCACCAAAAACCGTATCAGTCCTCTGCTAACTGTTTCTTTGTGTAGCATCATGAAGACAACCGTAAGTTTATCACCTTTCAGTTTTTTGTTAATTCAAACAAGTGAATTTTGTTATCGTCATTTCGTGCAACATTGGAAGAAAGTGAAAATGTCATAAAATAGAAATATTTTATTTTCCAGTTCTGATTAGCAGCTAGTTATAAGCGGTGTTTAAGATAAAGTTAATATTCATAAATATAGTTTATTCAGTATTATGCAACATATCAAATAGCTATAAATATTTCAGATAAGAATTAAAGCATTTTGAAATCAACTTATAAATATTTTTTTAACTTTTTTGAACAAAATCTAATTTTATAAAATTAGCTTCCGTATCTCTCATTTGTGAATCATTATTATATGTTATTTACTTTTAATAATATTTATTAAAATCCTACAGATATAAATATCATAGCATACAAACAAAAATTAGGATATGTAAACAAAATTATAAGCAAATAGAGAGAAATACAATGTGATACAGAATTTTTCATCCGTTGCAAGAACTTTATATAAGTAATTACCACAATAGGTATAATTTAATAATATATAAGCAAACATATGTACCTATTTCATTTTATTATCTACGATTATAAAGATGAATTAAAACGCATATTAATTCGAGAAATATTAAATTTTAAAAATGGAGAATAGTAGCATTAGCTCTAGAAATATCAAACTGTAGGTGAATAGGTTTGTAAAGATAGAGAATATAGAAAAGTTAAGTATAAGGATATAATTATTATGTCAGTATAACTGTAATTTTGAACAAATTTGTGGGTATTTTGCCAATATGAAAAAAAAAATCATATAAAACTTATATGTGCTGGACAGGGTTTATTTCATAATTTTTATTTTTTTTTATATTTTGTAAGATAGATATTTACAAAAGTAACATTGTTGTTTTATAACAATATAATTTAACAGCAAATTTAGAGAATGATACACTACGTTCACCTTGACGGTTTTAGCAGTCGAGTAAAATTATTTCGAGTAAAACTGTTACAAAACAGATGTACGTGCGAAAATCGGCGACCAAGCACATCGGTTTTCGACCATACACCTCAGTTCTGTGACAATTTTTGTCGAAACAATTTTGTATAACTGATAAAATCGTCGAGGATGAAAGAAATATATGAGGCATGTATACAACGCATTATTTCCGGAAATTCATATACTGTCAGAAACAAATCGATATTTATTATGATTTCAAAGGCATTTGATTAAATTGATCAATCGGCTTTTCCCAAAATGTATTGTTATTTCTTAAATATTTATCTGACTTTATTATTTTCTTTAATTAATTAATGAAATTAAATTACTTACCCTGTAATGTGTTCCACGAGGGTTCAATTTAGGACCATTATTATTTTTAATATGCATACATGATTTAGGAATTTTACAGTTAGGTAATAGTAAACATAGCTATTATTATTGGAATCAATCATTGACGTTACGTCAGCATGGTGTTAAAGTATTGTATTCACAGTAATATATCTAGATATGATATGATATATTTTATACTAGAGAAAAACGTTCATTTAATGCAATAGGAACAAAAAGGTAAAATAAAGTAAAAAGTTTGGAGTATTTACTCTGAATCTGAAAAAAATAAATAAAACTATAGCCTCCAATTCTAAGTCGCTTGTAATTCGAAATTGTAAGAAACTTACAAATATATATTATTTTAGTCGTTCCTGTGACCGTTGGTAGAAAACTGCTCTTTAATGAAGTATTAATTGTATAAAAACTATACAGACCTGATCGAATTTTTTCGAAATCCATCATTATTATCGATTAGGTAATAATTTTGTTTTAAATTTATTTTTAATTTTCAGGTGATCCTAGTACTATTGAGCGTGTCCGCCGCCTTTGCCGAGGAAAAGAAGATCACGAAACGTGGTGTCTTTGGTGAATCCCTCGGCATTGGTGCTGGGGCCGTAGGTCTAGGATCCGGTTCAATAGGTCATGGCGTTTCAATCGGATCTGGACTTGGAATTGGATCAGGAATTGGAATTGGATCAGGAATTGGAATCGGATCCGGTGTCAGTAGTGTAGGCCTAGAAGGTGGTTATGGCGGCGGTTATGGCGGCGGTTATGGCGGTGGTTATGGAGGTGGATATGGATATGGAGGAGGATTCGGAGGAGGCTATGGAGGCGGATATGGAGGAGGAGTAGCACTTGGAGGCGGAGGAATTGGCGTTGGTGTAGGCATTGGAGTAGGCGGAGCAGCTATAAACCTTGGCCAAACAGTCTCTCGCCACGTCACCGTCACAAAACGAGTTGGTGTTCCAGTTCCTGTTCCTCAGCCCTATCCAGTGGAAAGAGCCGTTCCAGTCCCTGTGCCCCACTCTGTGCCAGTTCCAGTAGATCGTCCCTATCCTGTTCACGTTCCAAGGCCATACCCAGTCCGCGTAGACAGGCCTGTGCCCGTACCTGTAGAGAAACCAGTACCAGTACCAGTTCAAGTTCCCGTCAGAGTTCCAGTTCCTGTTCCATACAAAGTGGCCGTTCCACAACCTTATCCAGTACCTGTACACCATCCAGTACCTGTGCCTGTATCAACGCCAGTGATCGTCAAGAAGCCCGTTCCAGTCCCTGTGTCAGTAGGCCATAGCGTAGGAATAGGCGCCGGCATTGGCTTAGGAGGAGGTCTTGGTTTGAGTGGGGGAATAGGCTTAGGGTCCATAGGTGGCGGTTATGGAGGTGGTTATGGAGGTGGTTATGGAGGTGGTTATGGAAGTTCGTACGGAGGTTCCTATGGTGGTTCCTACGGAGGATACGGACATGGTTGGTGATTCTAAGTACAAGTCTGTTATTGAAATGTCATTTCGTTCATCAATGTATATGCCATATATCTCATAGAAACTAGTCCTAATATAATAGTTTCATCTGTTGAATAAATATATTTTTTGTATGCATTGTTTCTTATTTGCTACTTTTAACTCGTGAAACTTAGCTTTTCCTTCAGCAATAATAAAAATTATGTTTCAACAACTAGATATCAAAAAATCAGCCAAATTACGAATTGCATTAGGTACCTTTAAATTTTATAGATTTCATTCTAATACTGTTTTAGCTAAAGAATTATTATTTGATTCCCCTTTTTGGTTTATATGACTGAAGTATCTACGCAAACATACATCGCGTTATTTTTTTGAGGTCCTACGTCTTGCACCACCTTATAATTCGCATGTACACTAATAACTAACTAATCGACCTTTCGTTAAGCTTTTATTTTCTAGAGATTGTTTCCTTCTTGTCAAAATTTCATATATCTTATAAATTTCGGATATGACAGTTATAATTTAGGCAGTGCACGTACTATTAATATTATCTCTAAAATACTACATTTCCTACACTGTAAAAAGATTTCACTCGGTTTTACTCAATAATGTACACACAATAGTAAAATCTGTTTTCCTAAGCACGTCTACTAGTGTTGCTAATAAATCACAGTTATCAACCATACTTGTATGATTTTGCCGTCTGCATAAGTAGGAGTAATAGTTTTTCATAAAAGTATAATGCCAAAGATTATAGACAAAATATGCATTAACAGGCAAATAATGAAAAAACAAACTATTGGACTTAACGGGTACTCAAATTTGATAGGATTGAATGATTAAAGTTATACATAATTTGTACTGGATCTATTTAAACTAAAAACCAATCTCGTTATAATAAAAAAAGTGTCAAAAGCTGTGCAACATCGCTACAGGAAAACAATTCCCTAATTTGCATTAACAGCTTTTACAAATATTCGGTCATTATTTACATAAAAACAGTAGCATAATAATTAGTGACTGGAAGTGTCATTTCTAATGTATTTTTTAAAGTGGAACAAAAAAGTCCATTTTATTTTAACATTTAATACTTAGTTGGTATGCAATTTATCTTTCAGTTCGTGACTTGTGTAACTTTCTTCTAAAAAACTTTTTATTAGTATAATAAATCCTATTAGTCGAACAAGAATTTTAATACAACAAACAGGTACGTTAATTTATATGCTTAATATAAAGTAATTTATTAACAATTTTCTAAAATTTTAACTCAGAACTTCAATACCGTTCGAAAACAATAATATGCATGCTAGAGGTTTAATGTCGTGTTAAAATCATTACATTGTAATTAAATGGTTTGAAGATCACGTCTACAAGGTATTAGTTGCAAAAGTTGCTATTAGGGAGCATCCAACATTTATAATTGACTATTTTAACTTGAAAATCTTGAATATTCGCTACCATTTTCATTTGATTATTTTCTTGCATTCCGCGAATTATAGAATTAGAATTCGAACACATCATATCAGAAAAAATCAAAAATAAAAAAAGAAAAGTAAATATTATTGAGTCAAGTCCTGCTCTAATATAAAACTGCAACATGCAAAAACTTTACTTATGTTTTAGAGGGGTTCTTCTTATAAATTTATTTCCAAAATCGTCTGCTATCAGAGTTACACCTCGAAAGGAGTTGAAAATTGCGATTCTGAACAGTTTTTTGAGTACAGTCGTCGAAAATGTAATTCGTAAATTTAGAAACTCGAAAAATACCAAATATATTTCAAAACTGTTAGAAATGGTGATGCTCAAGTTCATTATCATTCAAGTTTCTATCTTGCGACACATGTTCAAAATGCGTAAAGTCAGTCGAATTATCTCAAAATATGCGCAACCGTAACTCCGCCAAACTTTCAATTGGGGTCACATAAACCAATTTATTTAAGATGATTCCATAGAAAGAAATCGAGAGAGAGAGAGAGAGAGAGAAAGACAAATCTGGAGACTGTGAAAGCCAAGGTTGAAGCCCCTCTATCTGTCCAACAATTTGGATATGCAACTGCAATGGATTAGAACACTATCGTACTTCTTCAAGCAATATTGTCAAAATCTTTTCAAGAAATCTGCGATAAACTTCTCTAGTCGACCTAACCGGAAAAAAACACACTAAAGAAGAACTAACGTCGACAGCAATTATCTGACATCGTATGTGGACATTCATAAATCCGTATGTGATTGTTATGAAAATTTATTATGGCATCCCTAGAAAAGTTAGCTTCATCGATAAAGCGTATTTATGCACAAAATCGAAGATTGTACCCAATTATTTCTTGCGTCTATCGACACAGTGGAAAATTATCCGTTAAAAGTGCTTGTATACGCTGTTAAATCTTTCTTAAATATTTGAATGTCAATTTATCGCTCAAATTCCCCCACCTATTGTATAGGTGACAGTTATGTATGTTTTCAGCCACGAATATGGATAATTCCAAATATTTCGAATTTTCGCCACCAAGAATGGCGGTGACAACATTTTTAATATTAAGACATGTTTCGCACCGTATTAGATATGTCCTGTACAAATTTAGTTTCGTGCAACTCTCTCGGTTTCAAAAATACAAAACCGATGTACGTTTTCAGCCTCGAAATTTGAATAATTCCAAATATTTCGAATTTTCACAACCAAGAACGGCACTGACAACATTTTTAACATTAAGGCGATGTTTCGCATCGTATTAGCTGTGACCTGTACAAATTTAGTTTCGTGCAACTCTCTCGGTTTCAAAAATACAAAACCGATGTACGTTTTCAGCCTCGAAATTTGAATAATTCCAAATATTTCGAATTTTCACAACCAAGAACGGCACTGACAACATTTTTAACATTAAGGCGATGTTTCGCATCGTATTAGCTGTGACCTGTACAAATTTAGTTTCGTGCAACTCTCTCGGTTTCAAAAATACAAAACCGATGTACGTTTTCAGCCTCGAAATTTGAATAATTCCAAATATTTCGAATTTTCACAACCAAGAACGGCACTGACAACATTTTTAACATTAAGGCGATGTTTCGCATCGTATTAGCTGTGACCTGTACAAATTTAGTTTCGTGCAACTCTCTCGGTTTCAAAAATACAAAACCGATGTACGTTTTCAGCCTCGAAATTTGAATAATTCCAAATATTTCGAATTTT
Organism: Anoplophora glabripennis; assembly: GCF_000390285.2. Lineage (NCBI taxonomy): Eukaryota > Metazoa > Arthropoda > Insecta > Coleoptera > Cerambycidae > Anoplophora > Anoplophora glabripennis. The sequence continues at coordinate 224,736 of NW_019416232.1, read as the reverse complement.
CACAAC
>NW_019416232.1:218721-222234 GCF_000390285.2 Anoplophora glabripennis | reverse complement strand
GTTTTTTTTAAGATTTCTTCGGTTAAATTCCTTATTTACTATTTATTTAATTAAAATACTGCATGATTAATGATTATTAATAATTATTATTGGAAGGAAACTACGATTCAAAAACATTGAAATAAACATAAGTATATTGAAAATGTTTAATAAAAAAACAAGTTAAAGGTTTTTAAGAAGAAACTCAAAGTTTAATTTAGTTTTGTTAGTAGAAGTAGAAACATAAGTAATCAATAAAAATACTGAATAAATAATAAATGTTAATGATGATTGTTAAGTATAATAGCATGTTTATATTTTGCATTGCAATACCAAAATTATGACTTTTTTAAGTTTTAGAAATTTCACGAGAATTCGAGAATTCCCGGGAATTCCTAGTCGAGAATTCTCGAGACCCGAGAAAAAAAAATAGGCCGAGAAATCAGAAACCCTAATTCGGACATTGTTCAAGGATGCAACATTCATCACTACAATGAGTAGCGTTGAAAAGAGTGCTTGGACTAGTTTCAAAGCTGTAGCGACAATTTTTTTAGAAAACAAGAAGAGTCCTAAATACGAAGAAATTGTATCAAAAATGATAAAAGACTTCCAAGATCTGGGGTGTTTGATGAACTACAAGTTGCACTTCTTTCATTCACATCGGGATTGGTTTCCTGAAAATCTTGGATCTTGGCGAAGAACAAGGCGAATGATTTCATCAGGATATGAGGGTTATAGAACAGCGATATCAAGGAAGATGGGATGAAAACATGATGGCCGATTTTTGTTGGTTATTAAAAAGGTAAACGAAAAATAGAGGGACTAAACGAAAGCGTAAACCTTTGCATAGATTCCTTGAAGAAAAGAGAACACGTTGTAGCAACAAAAATAAGAATGATTTGTAGATATTGTATTCTTTTGTTTAGAAAGTAGAGTATTCTACAAGTTTTTATTGCACTCTCAATCTTCTAGGTTGTTATCTCATCTCTCAGTACAAAAAGTAGATGGATAGATGGGTGGATGGGTGGATGGGTGGGTTTTATAGGTGGTACGGGTGGATGAATAAATATGCATATTCATGCATGAACGACTGGATAGAAAGATGTATAAATTCATAAATGGGTGGGTGGATAAAAAGATGGATCCAGAACTCTGCAACACGAATTATGTCATGAAAATGGCGTTTTTAATCTATTTTCTGTTTTTGAATGAAATTGGACCAGCTTGTCTGACTTTATGATGATAAATTGGAATTAAAAGAGTGAAAATCATACGTCTAGTGAGCTGGTAGAATAATTTGATATTTTATAACTTTCGTCGATCGTAAATTACGTTTATTGTGAATTTTGACCTGTTTTTTGAATTTTCCTGAAAACTCAGACCCGTTGGTCCAAATCTGAAGGCAGATTCGGATTCAGCGGAAAAAAATACATGGAAATACATGGGTCTGAATAGCAGATCCGATACTTTTTTTTATTTTGTGGGGCTGTGTAATTGTTAAGAATCCTCCAAACAGTTGAGTGGCTAATATTTAATGTGTGAACAATCTTGTCTAGTCTTGTTTTAGAATTTTCTTCGATTTCGTTAAGCGTTTGTTGTTCCATTTAAGAAGTAAATGTTTGAGGATGGCCTTTAAAACTCTCGGTTTCACTAAGACATATAAACGACTAATCATCGTATGATGCCGGAAAACACTATATGGATATCGTTCTCCATCTAACTAATAATCCGTCGCTATTAGTTAAGACCATAAACAAAATGTATATCGCACATTTCAAAGACATTAAGTTTTATACGAAAACACTTGCTGTATTAAATGACTTGATAGATGCACAATGACAAGTGTTGACAGCAATGTCCAATGTATTGTTTTTACAAATCCTTGATGAACACTTATTTAGAAGAAGAAAAGAATATGGTAAAAAAAGATGGTGAAATATGTAGTTCTTATTAGCCTAAAATAAAAACTAATATGTAGGTACACTCGAGGCAAGATAAAGGTTTCCAATCTGAATCGTATTTTGTTTGAAATATAACCGCTTGTCTATATGGGGCGTTCCCATTAAACTCGTGTGGCAATATTTTACCGCCACATCTGACATTTTGTACAAAAGTGCTTTCCTGGTAGATTGGCATTTTTAAAATGGAACTAATTGGCAAACTCTTATAGCAGACCCCGTATGCATTTTTTATTATCTTGTTTCTATTAAAAAAGTTGCATTTACATTTACAATCATTACAATCGATAATGTATTTATTTATTTTCACTTCCAGAACACGTCCTTAAAATATTTCCCTTTCCTCCCGAAACTGTATAAGTTATAATAAAACTGTAGTTTACAATATTTTTTTATATTGTTGCCTTCATGACCTACCTACCTACTTTTTTCAGAATATGACACAAATTCTTATTTCAAAATATTAATTTTCTCAGGGACAAGAAAAATAATGTGGCAAGACAAAATAATTTCAAAACATGTATACTCTTCTCTTTTTATAATGCATATACTTTAGACCTGCAATTTTTTGTTGTGTGTCGTTACACACGTGCCCACACAAAAAAAATATAACGCGCCCCTAATTATTGATGCCTCCCAAAATTCCTATTAATAGTCCACCGGCTCGCCCCTTTAAAAGTAGTATACCTTTTAGGTTGGAAACCTTTATCTTGCGTCGAGTGTACACATTTCTAATATTTTTTTGTAATGTGTTTTTACTAAAACACAGAACATTCAGCAAACAGATGCGAGAGACTCTGTAATATTTTCAACCACTTTCGAGATCTTTGATAAAATAATGTAACGTCCCAGATTGCATTCTTCTGTGTTGATGTAACTGTGAGAAATAAAATACCTATAAACTGAATTTTAAACTACCTCTGTAAAAAAGTGTAATTGCGATAGCAAACGTTTTGGGAAATGAGTTTATAGCCTTCCTTATTTTTGACAAAAATTCGCTCCCTTTTTCGAAATTTAAAAAAACGCGTTTTACATACCTAAATGATTACAACACTGTTAATCCTGAGTTGTATTTTTTTTAAAGTAATATTACCTCTTCCATTCTGTTATGCATACACATTTACTGTTGGAATTATAGAATATAAATAAGATTTAATAATTTTAACAACAAATGGCTTAAGGTGGCCATATCCCTGGCCTAGTCAAATTTCTGGCGTTTTTAGGTACTGAAATCTTGAAAACTAAAACGTGCACAACAAAAGTAAGCACAAAAATAAAATCCTTGGTGTTCTGTTTATTCATTGTTACTATTTAAATTTACTCAAATAAAATAATAACTAAGAAAAAAGCGTTTGTAAACATGCGTTTGCTGTTATCCTAACCCCACATTTTAAGAATTATTTTCACGTACTTATAAATAAAAGTAAACATTTTTATATGTAAGACTAAGCAAGTAAATGTTATAAGAATATTTACATGTAGAGTTATATATAAAAAAGTTAGTATTTTCGTAGATTTCAGTACCTAAAACCTTGATGGTTTGATCGTTTTTTACACCTGTTTATCAAATATACTG
>NW_019416232.1:217032-218028 GCF_000390285.2 Anoplophora glabripennis | reverse complement strand
ACTATGTCCTGTACAAATTTAGTTTCGTGCAACTCTCTCGGTTTCAAAAATACAAAACCGATGTACGTTTTCAGCCTCGAAATTTGAATAATTCCAAATATTTCGAATTTTCACAACCAAGAACGGCACTGACAACATTTTTAACATTAAGGCGATGTTTCGCATCGTATTAGCTGTGACCTGTACAAATTTAGTTTCGTGCAACTCTCTCGGTTTCAAAAATACAAAACCGATGTACGTTTTCAGCCTCGAAATTTGAATAATTCCAAATATTTAGAATTTTCACCACCAAGAACGGCGGTGACAACATTTTTAACATTAACATTTTTAGTTTCGGTTTCAAAAATACAATAGCCATATTAAAAAGCTCCATGAGTAGGTGTAGTAAAGGTAAGACTTATGTTTGTACAACAAAACATTTTCGAAACACAACATAAAAAATCAAAAGTTTGTACTAATTACAAAATCTAAGACCACAAGCTAACATATGCTGAATATGATAGTAGTCCAAAAGATAACACAGCCCCACAAAATAAAAAAAAAGTATCGGATTTGGTATTCAGACCCATGTATTTCCATGTATTTTTTTCCGCTGAATCCGAATCTGCCTTCAGATTTGGCCCAACGGGTCTGAGTTTTCGGGAAAATTTAAAAAACGGGTCAAAATTCACAAAAAACTCAATTTACGATCGACGAAAGCTATAAAAAATCAAATTATTCTACTAGCTCCCTAGACGTATGATTTTTCACTCTTTTAATTCCAATTTATTATCATAGAGGCAGACAAGCTGGTCTAACTTCTTTCAAAAACAGAAAATATATTAAAAACGCCATTTTCATGGCATAATTCGTGTTGCAGAGTTCTGGATCCATCTTTTTATCCACCCACCCATTTATGAATTCATACATCTTTCTATCATCCACCTATACCACCTATAAAACCCACCCATCCACCCATCTATCCATCTACTTTTTGTACTGAGAGATGAGATAACA
>NW_019416232.1:202487-208970 GCF_000390285.2 Anoplophora glabripennis | reverse complement strand
TAAAAAAGTTAGTATTTTCGTAGATTTCAGTACCTAAAACCTTGATGGTTTGATCGTTTTTTGCACCTGTTTATTCGTTTTACTGCGGCGTCTTTGAAAATACTCAGGTGGCATGACATAACATTCCTATTATTTGATAAGCTTTAGATTATTTAGTTATTAAATGTTTGAAATTATTCGTCTTTGTGGAAAACACTATTTAAAAAATATGGGGCCCTTAAGGAATTAATTCATGTTTCCACCAGCTGGCTTTAGTCTCATAAGTGGTCAATATTATCGTGCAAGTTTACCTTCCTCATTCCACGTATATAACCTGTGAATCTAAAATATTACATTCCGATTTATTTCAGAAACTTTCTCGATAGTATGAGTAATGTTCTTTATTTACTCACTTGAGGTATGAGTCACGCTGTCTACTTAGCTGTCTGCTTATAATGTCCCCTCTACGTAGTTTAATTGATTCACTTTAGTTCATCAAAGCAAATTATTAACTGTCTAATTCTAAAACTCCCCCAACGAAAATATTTTATTTATCTAAAAAATACAGTACCTACAAAAAAACTCTATACACAAAATCAAATTTAATTCGAAATGCCCTGCCAAATTTTAGTGCAATTTTGATGATTATTTTTCCCGATACTACCTGAAAATATATATACAATAAATCTCTTTTGTTCCTGACACTCTATCTTGTATCCATATTTCCTTGAAAGTTCCCGAAAATCACCTTTTTCCAACCTCTAGATTGTCGTTACCACTTAAAATAACATTATTCGCCTCTTATTTTGGATATTAATTATACTTAAACATATCTCACACTTATATTGTTTCTTGTATATATTTGAAAACTGAGACACATAAAATTGTGAAATAATTATTTTTATTATAGTTACATAATTTTTATAACTGAAGGATTTCTCTGAAGTTTTATTGTAAAAAGTAATTTACATACATTTTCACTTTCAATACCATATGGAATAGGTAGAATGTTCCCTTTATCCAATGTAAATTGTACAAAATTAACATATAAACATTAATTTATCGGAAGAGTTTGAAATCTTCTTAACATTAATTCGGGTGTTCGGTGTCCCGTAAAAATATTTATTTTGCAGACGATTTTTCCGTACAGAATATTTCAGTAGAAAGCGGAAGCATGCTTAAATCTGATATAAAAACTCTAAACAAATAAAAAAGTCAGTCGGTCTTCCGTTATGATACCCATGTATTTGTTTCTGTAGCCACCATGAAAACAGCTGTAAGTGTAAATAGTGAAATTTTCTATAGTGTGTAAACACTATCAATGTAAATTGATTTTGCGAAAAGTGCGTTAGCACAGAACAAACAGTTTTTAACAGAAAAAACATGTATTTTAAAAATTATCTCCTGTAACTTAGTAAGAACAAGTTTAAAGAAAAATACAGGGTGATTCACAAATGGTGACCAAAAATGAAACCTCGTATTCTTTGGTGAATTATAAAGTTTTTATCAAAAAATATTTTAATTTTTTTTAAATAATTTAAAAACTAGTAAGTGAAATCATTTGAAATTGGGCACATGTATTTATGTAAACATTGTCCAAAACATAAGGGCTTTTCTCAAAATTTACATACTCCAGTGGCATATTTTTCTAAATAAAATAGTACGGACTCATCTTTCAATTTTCTACAAATTACTAAACTCTCTTATGTTTTTCGAAAAAAGACTGATTTTCGAATTAAGCTTGAAAAACGAACTGAGAGTAGAAGTAGCAACTTTGATATTCTGAGCAGTTACAAGAAAGAATAAATAATGCTTTTCATCAGATTCAAGCAACAATTTTCGAACAAGTTACATTTTCGTTACTAAAAAGATGCCGGGCCTGTGTTCGTCGAAATGGAGGTATTTTGAGCATCATCATTAAAATGATGACTAATATTATTAATTTCTTTATTCGAGTAAATAACCGAATGATTAGTGATAGTGTTTTTCATGTCATTTAAGTAAAAGTGTTTTCTATTCTAGTTTTCGATAAAAAATTTTCATAATTGTAACCTGTACAGTTCATACAACTCTTCAGTTATTACTGTACTGACATATTCATTTAAAACACATGTAGTTAGAGATAAGCCATGGGAAAAATATTTTCAGAAATTTAAATGGAAAATATATTTATTTAATGTATTTTTCAGTCACCATTCTTCAGCCCTCTATATAAACTGTGGTTTGGTGAGATAAGTTTTTTTTTGTACTAAATTATAAAAAATTTAACCTCATTTTACTTTAACTATAAATTGTTAGAATTATCATTAGATTAGGAATTAGTATCTTTTTCATTTAATTAAAATAAAATACTATGAACTATATGATAAAATTAAGTTAGGTCACATAATTTTTCTAAATGTAAAATAAAATACCTAACCTTAACTTTATATGAAGATTGAATTCTTATTAAATTATTAATCAGGTTGTTTTCTGTTCAATATTTAGTGTTTATTTCAATTTTTTTATTGGATACAGAAACTTAACCTAACTTTTAATTCTAATAATTCTTCTGTAATAATAATTCTTATTTTCTAATAATTTCAAAGTAAAGTTAAACTTAGATTAAGAACACTTCAATATAAAAAAACTTTTCTAATCGGAACTACAAAGTTCCTTATAAACTTAGGTTATACCATTTAAAATTTCTTTTATATAAATAATATTCTTAAGTATTCTATTTTCACATGTAATATTTCAACTTTTTATTATGCTAAATTATTAATATTTTATTGGTCAATGAACATTTATCTAGAGGTTAAATGATTTATAGACTTTCACCAGATGTTATTTTTAATCCATTTGTTGCCCCTAAAAACAAATTTGCAATATTCAGTAACTTTATTCCAAAGTATAACTGATAATAAACAAGAGACGAAATTCGGGGCATGACGTATGACGTCAATAAATGGATAATGGAATGAATAGCAAGGAATAATAATAGAATAAATAAATATACTTTTTTAACTATTGAAAATATGTTTCCCAGAAATTATTGGACATGTGTTTTACATTTTTCAGTTTATAGTGCTCCAAATAATAATTCCACTACTATGTGAAGTACAAATTTTATAATTTTAAATTTCTTGAAAACTAAAATCGACCGCTATACTAATTACCGTTTCTTTAGTTAATTATTAATTAATTTCATTATAAGATATTTTATTAGTCTAGTTCTATTCCTCGACTGAAAAATTGTAACATATACTTCATTACGATGGCTTTCATATTTTACAATTTTTGACCTAATGAATTATTTAAGAATTCTTTATATTTCTGGCATATTTTTACATATTATCTGCAATAAATTTATCCAATTGATCGATCATATTTAAGACTTAGAATAAAAACCAATTATGATAACAGCAAGCACGAACCATGATATACGCTGAAATGTGAAGAACACCTGTTTTTTAAATATGTACAATAAAGAACAATTGTCAGTATTCTAGAATGTAAAATATAGTACTTTTGAATTGAATACATACTGAAAAATCATTAAAAATGTCCAAAATCGGCCAATAAATTAGAATTATTTCTACTGTTTCCAACAACGTGGCCTATTTATCCAATTTAGTCAATTACCATAATTCTGGGCTTATTGCGTGTTCTAATATGTATAATCCTTACACTTTCTTGATTAGATTATAACGTTTTTTCTTTATTTGTTTAGGTATTTTGTGAAAAGGAAAATAAATTAATGAAGTAAACCTTTCATCGGAAAAGTTAAGTTAAAGGTTATTTTTTAGGAAAACAGAATAATTTTTAATGCGGCAGTGACTTATCCAAGTGCACGATAAATAGTGACGTGTATTTTGAATTTTTTGTTAGTCTGCTATTTCTAGTGTGATATTTTAGGGTAGGCAAAAGTATTTTCTTTAAAAAACAGCCCTCGACAGATCCTTTTGGTGCAAAGGTTTATTTGAACAGTTTTTTATCTTTTTCAAAAGTGTCAAATTATTCAAATAAATAAAAGAATTTGCTAGGTAATAGATCTTGAGGAGGTATGCATAATATATTAAACATTTTTTAGGTGTTCCTTGTATTATTAGGGCTCTCCGCCACCTATGCCGGTACAAAGAAAACCACTAAACGTGGTGTCTTTGGGGAAAGCAGAAGCATTGGTGCTGGAAGATTGATTTCGTCCCATCCACACGGACATAGCAACGTTATCGGAGCCGCTCTAAACCCTTCTACAGGTCAAGGCATAGCGACAGGGGGTTATAGTCTAGGGGCTGGGGGTTATTCCGGTGTTGTCCTAGGAGCAGCAGCTGGAGCTGTGCTTGGAACCACGCGCATCGATCTCGGAAGCTTAGTTCAAGAGCATGTCCACGTTATAAATAGAGTCGGAGTTCCCGTCGTCCAGCCTTATCCTGTTCCCGTAGAAAAACTGATACCAGTGAATGTTCCCCACCCAGTGGACGTGCCAATCGAACGCCCATATCCGGTGCATGTTCCAGTTAAGTATCCTGTGAAAGTTATCAAAAATGTTCCTGTCCCAGTAGACAAGCCTGTGCCAGTTGCAGTAAGTGTGCCTGTAAGGGTTCCTGTAGAAGTGCCGTACAAAGTGTACCATCCGCATCCTGTCGCGGTACCAGTTGAGCATAAAATTCCCATTCCTGTACCTGACCCTATTATTGTCAAGAGGCCTGTACCGGTAGTGATCCACGCCCATTTGAAACCTATTCATGTTGATCACTTTGAACATCATCATTAACTGTTATTGTTTTAATATGTTTAGTCATAATTCATCTGTTATTGATTTTGTTACAAAATATGAACTGCTTGTTAACTAGTCTTAATAAAAAGTTTTTTCTATAGAAAAATCAATTTTTTCTTCTAAATGCGTTAAAGAAAAACGTGTAATGTCACATGTTTATAAAAAATCGGGCCTGTTAAATATTTTGAAAGCCTAAATAAATTGTACAAACAACCTAAACAGCGTGAGTGAGATATAACAAAGAGCTACATCTAGAATAGAATTAGTAGCCTGCTGCTGGCAATTTCGCAGGAGCTATGAAAGCAAAGCCTGTGTTGTCGTTTAGAGAAATTTTTCTGGTGCATCTATAAATTCATAAATTTGTTATACCTCACCCATTCTTACTCAATGTCTGTAGTTAAGATATTAAAAATAGCTTGATCATTCGTCTCAAGTAGGTCATATCTGATAAGTTAAAACTGGTAGTTCTACTGACGTATTATCCTAGGGTTTACCAGATATTGCTAGTCAGGGCATTCGTCGTCGAAATAGTTATTTATCGCAATATCATCAGATAAAAGTATATCAGACTTCATCGTGCAAATCGTATACCAAGTTGCCTATAAGTGCTTTGTGAAAACGCGCCCAATATCGCGTTGCTCTCTATGAAAAAAACAAAAACAAACTCATTTTGTTTTGTGCTGGGTATTTATGTATCCTGATGCATTCTCTATTTCTAGAGAAAATAGTGTTGCCTGCTTTCAGGTACCTAAATAAAATTTGTGTATTTTGAAACGACCTGATACCTGGTATCTATATATGCCTTTCATTAATACATAAAACTTTATCAAATAAATTTCGATTAGTTTACTTCGATATCTTCTTATCTTCAAATTTAATATTGATATGAAGTTAAAATGAAAATCTGATGTTTTCAACGAAAACGCTGCCTAAACCCTTTGAGATGTAACAAAATAATGTATGGTGGAATTGTGTATCTTGTATATGCCTACAGACAAGTCCGCGATGGCATATGTCTATCTCTTAAGGATAACATACTATATCCATTTTAATACTTTAAAAAATGGGCAATTATATAGCGGTAATTGGAAAGCTATTTACACAAATACGGTATTAATCCTTATCATTTTAAATACGTTAGTTGGCTTGAGCATTTCATGAAGATTATTTTTTCCCTTTACACCATGCAAATTAAATGAATACCTTAGGAGATATAGCAAAATCAAAATAATGCTCAACGAAATTAATTTCGTGTCGCCGTTATTTGACCGGGCCGCGCGAGCGCCGCGTGACCCCGCGCCTCGCGTCCGAGCCGGGGAATCCGAAAGTTTATGTAGTGTATCAATGTATGGTGGAATTGTGTATCTTGTATATGCCTACAGACAAGTCCGCGATGGCATATGTCTATATGTTAAAGACAACATACTACCTATATCAATTTTAATACTTTAAAAAATTGGCAATTATAAAGCGGTAATTAATCCTTATCATTTTAAATAAGTTAGAGGCTTTAAGCATTTCATGCACATTATTTTACTCCTTTACACCATATAATTTAAATAAATATCTTAGGAGTAATCGCAAAAAAATTACGGACGCGAGAATAAAATTCAAGCGCCTCGCTTCGCTTGATGCGATCGCCGACCCTCCCCCCGCACCGTCTTGCCTACTGTTTAGCTAATAAGCCGAACGATAACGCGCGCGTGATCCTTTAATAAACTGACTTGGAGCGAATGGAGGTGACG
>NW_019416232.1:172597-201529 GCF_000390285.2 Anoplophora glabripennis | reverse complement strand
AAAAAATTTAAACTGAAATACTGAAAATTTATATCAATATGAAATTAGGTTCTAGTTATTAGCTTTTATTATAAAATAAATAAGATAAAATGATAAAATATTAGTTTAGTCTATTTTTATCTATATATTTATCGTAATTATCAAATAATATTATTTTATTTATCTGTTTTATTCAGTTTTTCGTCAATTTCCTTCTATTATAGAAGCAGTGTTAATTATTTTCTCATTAAACAAAAGTTCAACACTTCGAAAAACAGAACAAGTTTATTTGTTCAAATATAAATTGAAAATTAGAATATTCTCAGAACAATATGTCACTTTTCGAAGCTCGTCGGCCCTCTTGAGTGTCGCATGTCCAACAAGAAATCTAACTACTAGCCACCTCTAGCGGGAGAAGCGGAAATTATTAGATTTATAAAATTCTACCGTAACTAACAGTTATACCATCTCATCACTATGTCAACAGATATTTAGTGATTTTCCTAATTTTTGAATTAACGCAGACACATGTAAAATACAATTTCAAATTAAAATAAGAGAAAAATTACCGATTTAATTTAACAATTTCTTTCAACCGAAATATTTAAAATATATGTTTTTTTGGCAAAAGTGCATTTCCATTTTTTTTGCAGCTCAAAGAAACTTACCCCTTTAATGTCTTGGCTTTATAATGTAGTACCTATACGTACATATAGTACAACATATACTGTAATTGTTTTTTCTCTCCCTATAACTAAATTAATCCTGCGAAATGTTGTAATTCTGATAAATAATTTATTTACCACATTATCGTCATTATTATAGGAAAAGGGCTATTTGGGGATAATATAATGCATACAAATTTTGTGCCGTCAGCAGCATTCGATGGGAAAAAATAATTTAGGGTTTGAAGTTTATATCTAAATGTTTTTTAATCGCATGCATGCTTTTTATCATTACTTGCTTCACTTTTACTTTAGTATTAAGCCAATTCAAATTATTTATATATTTGAAGTATGTATATGTAAAGTAAATGCTTACGACTTTTATATAAACTCTATAAAATAGTAATAATTTTGACTGAAGTTCCATATTTCTAATAAGATACCTATTCTAGAAATATTTCTAAATAATTTGGAGCAGAAGAACACTAACTTAATAGTTCTGTGAAATTGTAGGTCACGCTCTGCTAATGCGTTCCTACTGAATTAATTGCATTCAATTCATGGATCGAGTAGTAGTGACCATTCATAGATGTAGCGCTCTGTTACATTCTTCGTATTAGCAGGATTGCAAACCTTACACCTATGTACATCTCCGAACCTTTGAATTATAGAATATTTTAACCAACCAATAGAAAGGTAGCACAATTATTTACAAACAAAAGTGTAATTTTTACGGCATAGGAGTAATAACATACCGCCTCTAAAGTTATGTACAATATAATCATATTTTCTGTGATTGTATGTATAATATATTGTTACTTCTTTAATGTGAAACTTATATAATCAACCCAATTTACAGAGTCGAAGTATTGTGTTCTGCCTACTATCAAATTCAAAATGCAAAACTATTTTACATTTAAAGCTTTCTGAATACACTGACTTAAAAAAAAAGTGCGAAGAAGAACAGAACATTTTCAACAAGAATTTTTTAAACGTACAGCTTTATAAAGTTTTCTGGTACAATTTAAATTAACCATGTTCGGAATATAAAATATTTCCGTTAACGAGTTTTTATAAAACAATATATCGACATATCACATAGTCAATGCGCATGGAAGAAGCTATCATGTACAGGACAGAAATATTGACATCAAACTGCAAAAAGTTGGTGTTCTTGATCAAAAATAAAATTATTGAAAACAAATTGTGGCAATCCATTCGCAAATGATTGTTATTAAATTCCAGTAACATTTAAATATATCTTCTTGTATAATGTATAGAAATATTACAACCTTATTATTTACAATAAATAGAGAATATTTCTCATTCAAAGTAGACACAAAGTATAATGTTATAAGTTTTCGAATGGGCAATTAATTATTATTACAATTAAAATGAAAACTTTGCTAAGAATACCTATACCTACTTTTAGTGTTGCCGCGATTGCAGTTTGCTAACATCTAACACAAAGTTAATGGTTAAGTACATTATAACTAAGCATATGACATTTACGATGTGAAGTGTATTTATTTCCATAACAAACATAATGTAATTTATAGTGGGACAATAAAAATGTCGCAAGACATTAATTCAAATAACATTTAAGTCATAAACATTTTCAAATTCGGCTACATTGTTAGGAACTTACAGTCGACTACATTTAGAGATCTAGATGAGACGTTAGGCCAGAAACTTTTATTCGTGCATTGGTTAAACTTAAGAAAATAGGCAGACTAAAAAAATTGTATAAACAACCTAAAGATCATGGGTGAGATATAATAAACTGCTATATCAATGAATAGGCATAGTTGTAGACTGGTACTTAGTTCTTAGTCTATCAATACGACCAAACTAGCAGAGAGCGACTTGCTATATCGTTTTGGTGCTATGAAAGCAAGATCCGTGTTGTCACTTAGCAAAACAATTTTTCCCCTACATTTATGTATTTATAATTTGTTATATTACTATTATTATTATTATATCTCAGCCATACTTACTCAATATATGAAGTTAAAGCAATAAAAATTGCTTGATCATTCGTTTCAAGTACTTATAGTCGACTGCGTTTAGAGATCTAGATGAGACGTTAGAACAGAAACTTTCATTCGTACATAGAGACAGTATTCTATTATACACATCGTTTTCCTTCACTACTTATTTTTAATCGATTCAAAGATACCTGTACCTACATAATTTTTGAACTGCCGTTTCTAATTTTTTTAAGCTTGTAATATTTCGGTTTCTATTTTAGTTTTCTGGTTAAAAAAATTGATACCTACCTATACCTAATATTGAAAGAATTTTTAAGTGATAAAATATGTGTTGTTTTTATTGACACTTTTAATTATCATCATTACCAAACTTTTACATTTAAATCAAGTGTATTTTTCATTTTTTTTTTTTCAGATAATAAAATTAGTTAGAGATATAAATGTACTGCAAGTTATTACATTTTTAAATGAAATATTACCTAAATTTAAGTTTTAAAACTAAAAACTACCTATGTTAAATCTAAATTTAAAAAAAATTGCTCAATAAGTGCATTTATAAATTAATTATTAATCGAAAAAAGGAGAACATAATTTACATACAATGGTTTGGTAACAGCAATAATTACATGTCAATCAGAATAACTGCAAGGAAAATATAAGATTTTGCAAGATGTGAGAAGGTTTCTAAATTGGAATTACTTTAAAAAAAATGCTCCGATTCCTCTAAAAATAAACTAAGAGAGAAGAAGGGGTGAAGGATGAACGTTAAGACTGTAATGCGCCAAAAAAGACAAATATATTGATTAATAGAGAAATGCAGAATATATTTCTTTAATCTTGATTCATTGTTATGTTATACCCTGTATAAATCTAAAAATTTTAGTAGTCTAAAAATTTTATCTTAATCTAATACATTTAAATTTCGTTTCTCTTAAAAAAAATTCTGACATGGGGTGCAGGTTATGTAAACCTGAACCAAATAAATCTCATTTACGTAACTTTTTCTCGCGTGCTTGTCTATAATGAAATTAGTCCATTAATGCAACATAATGCAACGATTTGCTGGAAACATTAGGCCTAATAAGAATATTTTGATTATTACTGTTGCATAATGAAAGCTATTAAACATGAATTTCGTGAATGGCTCAATAATTACCCAATTATGACCATTACTATGTGGAAAACAACGATTCGTTAGCTTGTAAAGAAACGATAACATCTAAGTACGGGCGGTGGAGTGATCTTCTAGATCACATTAAAATTGGAAAGGTAAATACTCTCAGTGTCGGTATATTACCCATGGCACTTTGCACAAACCGGATGAACGCGAATATCTAACAGATGTCTCCAGTGGTGTTGCTAATATTTCGAATATATAAACACGATGTTACAAAGCCTTAAAAAAATTAAGAAAAGAACATACATCTCCATCTTTGTGTGTTTATTTTTTGTGATAGCTAGTGTTTCCGCAAGTACCGCAGTCTTCCAGTATTTTGATCCCTTACACTGGTTTGTGCAATATTGTCATAGGTTGAGTGCTACACCCTTCTGGATCCAATGTTGGTCGTCTACAAAGAATATTCTCTTGTGGTTTAATGCTTCAATGCTTCTCATTCGTCCAGGCTGCATTCTAGGTCTCCATCATGGCCCAAGTATATTCCGATGTCGTTTTCAGACTACTATGTCGTATGAGGGGATTTCTGTTTAAATTCAGAAGTTTTTCAGTCTCTTTGATGGTTGTTGGTGAAGGTCATATCATATTGATGCCTGAGCAAATGGTTTCAGTATTCTCTGAAGATGCTGATTGTTGACTCATTGCCAAAATTGGTCCCTTTCGTGGTTTTAGATGCTTCAAGGGCAAGAATCGTATTAATTCAAGGAGCTGATGAAGCCTTCCTAGCTAATTCATCAGTTTTTTCCTCGTCCTCAATAACTGAATGTGTTGGAACCGATATCAAAGCTATTGTAGTCCACCAAAGCTTTGTGTTCTTCCAAACGTTCTCATACAAGTTTAGATAAACCAATTTTTTATTTAGGCCTCTCTTCAAAATACAGTGTATCAAAATTGCAACTGAAAAAAAATATTAACGCCATTCTCTTTTTTAAGATTTGATTAGACCTTTGTCTTACGTCGAAACACATTTTGCACTCTCCCAACTTCTTTCTCCACACATTATTGATATAAGGATTTTGTTTTTTTAGATAAAACATCTTATTTTTTCTTATTTTATTCTTGCAAAATTTATATTCATTGCTTTGTTTACGAGGTATTGTAACTTCTTCGGATGTGTGACAGATTTTTGTTTTCGACTACACTTGGCTTGGTATTGTTAAAAGAATTCTGTGTTTTGATATATTAATTTTAATTTTGGCAAGGTTTTAGTTAAATGTTCTCCTAATATACTTAATATAATTTGAATCTGGTAATATTAGTATAATTTCGACCTTAGAACACAAAGAACAATGCCCAAGTATAAACAGAGATCCCAGTACAAACTAACAAAAATTAAACATCGGTATCTATTAAATTACCTTATGATATCTCGTCTACTTAAAAAACTGAGGTATCTAAGTGATAAAGATAAAAAAATATGACATATTTTTAAAAATTCTTATTCCAATGGCAATTTTTCTGTTAGTTGTTATGCAAAAACTTATCAGAAATCAACATCTTTAGTTAAATCTATAATATAAAAACCTTCTTTCAAACATAGGCGTGCCCAGGAAAAAGATGTGGTCGGCAATGAGTACTATGGCTTTCCTCTACTCATGTTTAGACTGTTTTGACATAGTTTATATCTTTTTAGAGAAATTACTTCTTTGCACATTCACATATAAAAAAAAATTTCGGCGAATTTGTATTTTACTGGTTATTGGCAAATATTTAATAATAATATTTTTTTAAGCAAAATTCTCTTATTTTCATTCAAAAATTCTTTGTTTAACGGCCTACATTTTTGTAACAGGCTGCAACTTGTAAATTTGTAAATGTATTTTCCAATTTTTTTTGCAAACGATTCACTAAAAACTTGCAAGGAACATAAAAATGCTCCAAATCTATATAAAAACTACCACACCCACACTGGTGGCACCAATTTTTTTCTATATTCTGTAGTTTAGCAGCAGATCCAAAACAAAGTAAGAATGTGGAAATAAATGAATAATTTATACAATTATATGATCGTTCTCTGATGTCAAATCAAAGAACAACGCGAGTCTGTTGCTTAGAAGGGTATAAAACGACCAAAACCAAATATTCAACCGTTGTTTGTAACAAGGATCCATAACTTTTGTTAATTTGTGCAATGCACCTATGCTTCAAAGAAAAAAAAAAGCAATTTTTAGACATAAAGGTATCGAATTTTTCCATGTAAAATTAAAAAATTTTCAGTTTATTGGTAGACAGAGCGTCGATGTATTAATATAAATAATGAAATATGCAATTACCTTACAATGCGGTTTTGCCCTGTCGTTTCTACGTCTATGAATTGCGTTACGTCTGAGCCTCCTATTGACGAGAATTAGTGAACGTTATATTCAATTTAAATTGTTTCTCATCAAGTAAAACAGAAAATAAAATATATGGAATCAGATGTTATATAATACAGCTATGTATCGCTTTCATTCCATTTTTCAGCTAGTACCTCACAGTCTAACCTGTCAATCATCGTTATTCATAATAATAAAAGACAACTTTTTATCATCTGTTAAATACAATTTTGTACAAACGTTAACGATCGATCTGAAAAAAGTTGTTGGCACATAGATATTAAATTATTTAAACAAATTTCTGTCACAGGAATAAAAGTCATTCTTATAATAATGTCTAATATCGACAAATCTTAATAAGCTATTCGAGAGATTATAATTATAATAATAGACATTAGTTCTGCAATCAATTCAGATTTAACTGATAAATTTAATAAGTTATGTAGGCCAAGTGATTAGACAGTTTTTATTCATATCGAATGCTTTTAGCAGCTTTTACAATTATTTTGTTCATTCACTAAACAGCTTTTAATGTCTAATGTCTACGATTATAATACTGAGATTTTTCAATGAAATTTTATATTAAGAGGAAAAACTAAATTCAGTAACTATTGTGCGTCTTTTTTGACGTTCAACTATATAATTGTTTGCAGTTTACCTTTATATTTTACTTAAATATAAGTAGATTAGTCTAAATTATAAAATATATTTCCCCCTTTTTCTTGGGAACGTTGCATTTTAGCGACAAGTGAACTTTCTACAGTAAATGAAGTGAGGTGTCATAAAACATTTGCCTTTTCTTAAAACCCCTACCAGCAAAAAAACTGTGACGAAACGAACAGAACATTTTTCAGTTATTCTTAGTGTCCTTCATGTTTTAGGTAAAAATAAAGCCTATGTTCATCTTCAGCTGAAACCTTTCTGGGTATATTTAAATAAAAAAAAACGGAGTTACTATTCCTGTTTTCTTGAAAGCCCGTAACTTTTTAAGGGAGCATAATTCGAGTAAGATAACTTGATCTAAATAGATTTATTTTCATCTGCGAGAGATATACAGTCCATTCGTTTCAGGACACCCATAAAAACTATAATCGCGTGACAAAACTTATTTCATAATATCTTACTTTTAGTTTTAATAACAAATAGTAAACATTTCATATTATTTCCATGATTAATAAATCTTTAATCGAATAATTAGTGACCAAAAATGAACCAAAATAATTCAATGTCACCTCGTTATATTTTTATTGTTTTTCTCACATTATAGTAGTTTATACCATTTGAAAGGCAACGCAAAAGAGAAAATAAAATGCAGTTAGTATTACCCAGATGGCAAGTCCAACACATGAATTTAATGGTGATGGCATACTATATACAACAGTTGTTATATTTTTCAGTATACTATTTAATCTATATCTATTTCTGGTACATTTCTTATAGAACATAATAACGCTTTTCAAAATGTAATTATATCAATTTTGGAAACGAATGATTGACAAGGAATTAAATAGAAATAAAAAACAGATAATTTTTATAGTAAATATATTTTGTCATCAGAAACTGCTTTATATTTTTAAAGCAAACGCTATGAATATGCAATATGTTCACTCCGTTTTAGTTAATTTCAACATAACTAAACATTTTCATTATCAGTTGTTTCCTTGTTTCAAAGAAGGAATTTGCTTTAGAGATTTTTTATATTCTTAATTAGCTAATAGTGGTTAGTATTATTGGTAATAATAGTTGTTAATATTTGTTTGTTGAAACATGAAATCCTATAAAAACTGGTTTCAAAGAAATATGCCAATAGTAAATTCATCTGCCTCTGACAGTCGTTTATTTCAGTGAACTATAAATACATACAATGAAAAATGAATTGACGAGTCTAGAATGACAAAAAATATTCCAATATTATTCTAACACGAATGTTATTGATACTGCAAAAAAATACGTCAGGAGTACGCATCAAAAGTTTTTTAAATAATGTATCTGGTATACTTAAATTTTACTTTTTTGAACAATACTAATTAAAACTATACGAATAATCTATGATCTGTATACGGATAATCGGATAATGAAAAGGTTAAGTTAAATAATTTATTAATAATAAATACTTATTATATTATAACTTTAAATGGATATTGAATTATTCTTGACTAATAAAAAAAAAAGAAATTAACCTTACATGCTATAATCCCCTTAATATATTTAATAATAACTTAGGACTATTGGAGGAAGTAATATTTCTATATTTATTAACGTTGACTTAATATTCAGGGCACCATTAATTATTATGCTTTACATCCTGAACATTGAATGTTGTGTAATTTGTCAAAGCAGATATCTTCTAGATGAACAGTACTATTCTGTCGAAATACAATGAATGATCAAACTAATAAATCAAGATGCCAAACAATATCACCAAATTTTAATCAATTGACTCTCCTTTACCTACTTTACCAATGCTACACAGCTTTCATAAAAGATTACAAGTCACATGACCGCCGTGCTTCGGCAACCAACATTACACGGCTGGTATCGTCAACTAAAAATCCCTAAAGCTAAGCGTCACCAATATTGATGATTCGTTTACAATTAAAAACGACAAAGCGTTTACGTTCGAGATTGTTTTAATGTATTCTTGATCTTATAGTTTTACAAATTCTTAATTTTACCGAAATTTGACAACATAAAGGAAATAAAATTACTGTTTCAAACAAAATTACTGGTAACGTGACTTGTAATCATTTACGAAGTCTCTGTGTTTTGCCCAAAAGCATATTACGTACCTACAAGTACTTTAACATTTTATTTTGTTGTGTGTGGACAATTGTTGATATATGCCAGTAAACCGCAACTTTTAAACGTGCCATCACGCTTATTTCCGACGGCGTTGCCTAAATCTTATATAACACAGCAACAATTTTTATTAAACATACAAACATAAATCTCATGTATTAAACTCGCATGAACCACAATTATTTTCTTAATTGTACTAAGCATCACGTTATTACCGGGGGACTTATTAGTTGGGAATCAGCTAAGCGTAACGGTACACCCAGTCAAAATTCTGTTAAGGCTTTCACACACATGCGAACTAATAGGCCAGGAAATATAGAGTTGGACGCGACTTTTTGTTTCGGCAAGCTAAATTTATCACTATAGATGCTAAATATTATGTACAATAACATATTAGTTTCCACAGTCATGAAAATGGGGGAGATTATTTACAGACTGGTTAATTGTATAATTTTTACGTAAATTCACGTTTTTGGGTTATAACTTTTTCCGTTCATTTCCACGAGAAAACAGTAGAGTATTTTTTTCCGCCTTCAAAAGACCTACAAACTAGCCCTCGAGCGTCAAAGAATATTGATTATATCAAAAGTTATAAACAGAAGATTTATGACTTATGAATTAAACATTTATAAACTGTGTTTTTATTATTATTAGGCATCGCATCCTCTCATTCCTTATCACTGTCTAATAACTCACACGAAATCTGGAATCGGTAAGTTGAATAGTTTACAAGTTATGGCCTTATAAACAAATTAACTAATTATTAGTCTGGACGATCCCGAGCATCTTCTACAATCGCACTGATTTTTTTCATAGTAGATTTCATAATAATACTTTGAAATCTATCATTTTTTTTTTTAATTTAAAATTTGCAACCTAGAAAGTTTTTTTATTTTTTAGTCTTAGTTACAAAATGAAATATACGACGCACGCGGGTGATATAGTTATATATTATTACATATTCGGAAAGCTTATGAAAAGAGAAAAAAATTGTCAAGATTCGTTGAAAAACAACGGAGTTACAGACTGTCTTAATTCAAAAGTCACTTTTGATCTAATCAATATTTGTTGACGCCCGAAGACTAGTTTTGTAGGTCTTTTGAAGACGAAAAGAAAGTACATTACTGATTTTTAGTGGAAATGAACGGAAAAAAATTATAAGCAAATAACGTGAATTTACGTAAAAATTATACAATTAACCACCCTGTAAACAATCTTCCTCCCATTTTTATGATTTTGGAAACTAATATATTATTGTACCTAATATTTAGCATCCATTATAGTAATAAATTAAGCGTGCCGAAACTAAAAGTCACGAAATGGTCATTTGCCAGCTCGTTTTCCTGGCCTATAATATTTAATAATTTCTTGACGAAAATCCAATATACTATTGAATGCTTAATTTAAATTAATAAATCGAATAGTAGAATCAAGCATTTTGTTATATGTGTTTCTGTGGTTATATTATAATTGCGTTACTAGATCGTGTTAGGCCTAAAGGTCCTAATTAAGTAAGAATCTGGGATTATTCATTCTACTGACTGAAAATATCATGAATAGTATCTCTCTCCATCTCTTTCTTTCCTCGCCACGAATATGACAACAATTCATGCTTTTTGTTTATTTTCATGTTTTCCAAACTATTTATGCTAATGGATCTAAGTATTCGATTTTCAACAAACAGGAAACATTGGATGTTCATTATACTTATAGAAGATACGAAACAGCAACTATCATATAACATATTTTTTTTCTAACTATATAAATTAGTGATATCATCAATATTCAAATACTTGAATTTAACATTGATACTAATGTTTCGAAAATATCTTTTTTCTATAGACCGTCTTCAATATGTTACATCTTATAAGGACTAAAATCAGTAAATTCCTAATAGAAAGATCTTGTCTGCTTTCCAATGGTATAATAAAATTCCGTAGGTATTTTAACAAACATAAAAAATATAAGGGGTTTTATTTATAAATAAGATTCATTGTTATATTGTAATGGAAATAGTTGGCTATGATTTTAATTTACTTGTACAAAGGTCACCAAAAATGCAATAAAAAATGTCCTTTTTTAGTGAGAATTCTATTTTATGTCAAAAGATGTCATGGTGATTGAAACCGAGACGAAAAGATGAGGATATTTCTTTAAAAAATTAATTTTGTTATTTTTCACATCCCATGTATAGTAAATTTGTATCACAATCCAGTATTTCTAACATAAAACAACAATTTTCGTATAAATAGTTACATTAATACCACTAAGAGATACCTACAGAGATAGGTAGAAAAACTTAAGAAAATGAAAATTACCTTGTAGCTCAAAAATAAATAAAGATATCTGATTTGGTAGTTAAATTCGTTGGTTTTATTTTATAGGGAAACTCCTGGTATCTTTATTCTAGGTGACACTAAAAATTATAGAATGCCATGATATTTTTGTATGCCTTTTTAAAACTGTGCGGTAAAAATAGTGTATCGAATTTCCAGGACTACTATTTAAATCAACATAAAATACACCCTTCTTAAATACCTACAGGCTGTTACAAATTCTCTTCTCACTACAAGGATCTTGGAAACGGTAAGAGGTACGAACTAGCTTAAATGGGGCAAAGTTGCGTAATCAAGGGATCAATATTATGCCTCTAATAAATTAATGATTAGTTTTCGAAATATTTGAAAAAAAAAACGCAATTTTGGAAATCCGTTTTTGCAGAACACTTTCTCATGGCAACTTTTGCCCTCTATCGAATGGCATAATCAATTTTTATATGTAAAGTTTCGTCTCTCCAGGACTATCATTAACTGCAGTTTTTTAAATACGACTATGGAAATTTTATTACATTTTTTGCTTTTCATAAATTTGCACATTTGATGATATACTGTACTGTTTCAGCCCGAACCAGATTCAGACGTTTTGTCTCTAAAAATTCATCTTTAATGTATTCGTTCCAAATTTATCTTTTTTTTGCAACTTTGCCCCATTTAAGCTACTGCGTATCTCTCACCGTTTCCGAGATCTCTGTAGTGAGAAGCGAATTTATAACAGCCTGTATATTTAATGAAACTGAGCTCTGCAGAGCATAAGTTAAGAGGAATTATTTTATTACAATTGTTGAAAAATACAACTAATGACAGCAATTTTAATTTAATTAGAATCGAACATTAAAACTTTTATCCTCAAATATCTGGAGATTCTGTTAAATTGAATCTAAAGTACCGTCTTCATTTAAAACTAAATACTTGAATATTGATAAAAATTTAAATAAACTGAAAATAAAAAAGCATTGCCATCAAAACCTCCACATGTGAATTGTGTATCAGTATTATTTCAACACTATCCATGTCTAAATAAAATTTAACATATTACAGAAAATTTTAACATGGCAAAACAAAAATTACTTTAAAGGCAGTAGCTCCCTTAAAATTATTTTAAAGAATATCATCATAATTAAACAAGATTATGCCTAAATTATCAAGAAAAAAAAGTTTTAAAATTCATTTTTTAACTCACATATTTTAATTTTGCATATCATCTTTTTATTTTATGCTGATTTATTCAAATATAATCTAATTTTCCACATCTATGACAAAAATTTTACGCTAATATCTTTACTAAAACGATTTAAACATTAAATAATAATACCTATAGATTTAAGTATAATATTAGAGTATCTTCAAGTTTAAATTATTTTTGCAGCGTATTGTATTGCACGGGAATAATTTTTATGGTCGACTATTAAGCGATTCGGGGGAATAAGAAAGTACTATCACTAGGGGAGGATGGATAAGTATATAAAGTAGATCACACCCGCCTAAACCACAACAGTTGCATATCTTTCGGTATTCTATATTTCTTTAACATGAAGTTTCTGGTGAGTACTCATTAGTTAATTAGTGGGATTAGTGAATGTTACATGTAAAAGTGCCTTTCTTATAATACCAACTGGATGCGGTATAATGTCAGTAACTTCTTCGTTCGCTCATTAAATCGCTGTTTCGGTCAGATGATGGCGATTTAATTGGGATAAAAAATTGTTAAAGGTTTACAATTCCATTCATCGGTATTCATAGGTAAAAGTGTCGACATTTCTAATCATTAATTACTTTATCATTTATCTTTTAAACTTTATCATTTTTGAAGTATTTAAATAATGACCTTTTTTGAAAATAATACAAAAATTTTGTAGTAATCTTTTGAAATAATTTTCAGTCATCGATTGTAGTAAGGCGTTTTCCTTAGTACACCTTGATTGATAGTTTACACTAGATTTTATTATCATATTTAGTAATTATGATATGAAAAATATACAACGTTGTGTAAATTTTCATATAATTAACATATAAAAAGCAACAACTTCTCTTAGGTTTGAAGATAATATAATTTATTTAAAATTTAAATTTTTGTTGCCCTTCACTAGAGAATTTCGAAACGCTTAATTGAGTTAATAATAAACAAAAATAAGCACATAAATGGAAATGAATTACTTTAATACCCTTAGAATCCTTTAAAAATCATATATTATTTTAAAACTAATACGATGAATTTTCAAGACGTAGTATGAACATAATAATTATAGAAAAAACTGGCACATCATAACCTAACTTCGTACTTACCTAAGCTTTATTCAAATCAGATTTTTTTTAAACATAGTTTTTTCTCGACAGAAATGTCGATCAAAACCTACAAACTTGAAAAATTTTTGAAAAATATATTCTTCCACATTAAATCCTAATATGCTTATAATACCTTATTTATCCAAAAAACCGTGAATTTGGGCAAAATACGTTGAATTTGTTACTAATAGAAAAAATCATTTATCTGTATAATTAAATTTCGAAACAATTTTTGTTTTCTTTCTAACGCTATAGTAGCACTTTACAGCTATTATAAAATTCGTAATATCTATAGTACCACCTACTTTTCTACATACCAAAATTTACAAAACCTCAAAAATAACAATGCTGTGAAGTTATCATAATTGAACGGTTAAAAATAGGGCATAATTTGCTTGAGTTGATTTTGATTGATTCTGAAGTGGATGTCAGATTTCGATTAAATAAATGTAAACAAAATGTAATGAATTTTCTATTACAGGTTTGCACCTTGCTGCTAACATCAGCAGTATTTGCTGAAGATGCCGCCAAGAAAAAACGTGGCCTTCTCCTGGGAGGTGGAGACATAGGAGGATATGGCGGTGGTGACCTGGGCGGCCATGGCGGAGGCTTTGGAGGAGGAATCGGCGGTGGAATTGGCGGCGGCGGATTTGGCGGCGGTCATGGCGGAGACCTAGGCGGTATTGGAGGCGACATCGGAGGCGGATTCGGCGGCGGCCATGGAGGCGGTTTCGGCGGAGGCCTAGGAGGCGGTATTGGAGGCGGAATTGGGGGTGGTTTCGGAGGTGGTATCGGAGGTGGCTTCGGAGGTGGTGGAGCCGTAAGCGAGGGACATGTGAGCCACATTACCCTCCATAAACAAATCCCCGTGCCAGTACCTCACCCCGTCCCAGTGCCAGTCGAGAAGAGAGTACCATACCCCGTAAAAGTACCAGTCGCCTATAAAGTCGACAAACCCTACCCCGTACATGTGCCCAAGCCATACCCAGTCCCAGTAGACAAGCCATACCCAGTTAAAGTTGTGAAGAACATCCCCGTACCAGTCAAAGTACCATACAAGGTTCCAGTACCAGTCAAGGTACCAGTACACATCCCCAAACCATACCCAGTACCAGTTCACAAGCCAGTTCCCGTACATGTTCCTGACATTAACATCGTCAAGAAGAAGGTCCCAGTCATCATCCACACCGGACATGATGAAGGTGGTTTAGGAGGTGGTTTGGGAGGCGGATTCGGAGGCGGATTAGGAGGTGGTTACGGAGGCGGTTTAGGAGGTGGTCTCGGAGGAGGTCATGGTATCGGAGGCGGTTTCGACGGAGGCTTAGGAGGTCACGGAATTGGAGGCGGCATCGGAGGTGGATTTGGAGGCAGTATTGGAGGTGGACACGGATTCAGCTCTGGAAGCTTTTCTTCCGGCGGTAGCTACGGACATCATTAAATTGTGATAATTTTGTATGTTTTGTACACGTTAGATAGTAGCTTTAAAAAGTATCGGTACTATCTAATGTGAACAAAATTTAGGAAATTTTTGTAAATAGTACTGATCATTTCCCATTTCCGCACGCCGCAGTCCATCTCATCAAATTATTTAATTATAAAATAGCTTTATTTGTTATAAAGATTGTTTTATACTTAAGCAAATCAGAAACGGAATGTTGTGCAACTGTAAAACTGTTTTGGTAGCATGTTTGTTTGCAGCTGTGGCTTTCTTTAAAAAACTGTGATAGTTTGTTTTATTTGGCTGACAGGCAGATTATGATTTCCAATGCGGTTGCTCCATCATTTCTTCTATCATTTTCATGTTTTCATCATATTCCTTCAGTATGATAATAAATATTTTTTCTACTTTAACAATTTGTTTCATTGCTCATTAAACATATTACGTATTCAATTTCAGGCATTTCCAAGTACTCCAAATACTACTTTGAGGCAGAATTTTCTAACAAATTTCAATTTCAACAAAACAATAACGACTAGTTTTAACATAGCATATCTCTACTAGTCTATCAACATTTAATTGGAATTATTAAAAATGTCTACATAACGACTACAAAGTGAATATATACCTTTTTCACTATTTGTATTTAATCAGGTATATTTTTCATCATTGCTTCATCAAAATCAAGTCTCAGTTTATATAATAATAATTTCTTTTAATGAATTTTATTATATTCCCACCCGTATTATTAAAATTTAATGATTTTATTAAAATAATAAATTCTTCTGCATTAAAGTGATTAGAAAAAAATTTGAACTTTGGCAGTATAAATATAAGGGGTATATTTTTACGATAAGTTTATAAAACTATTATTAATAAAATTATCTATAATTTTAATAGCTAAAGTGGTCTCATCTCTCAAACCCTGTAACAACATACATTTATTTTACAAATTTATTCTCGTTAATAATAATTATTATTTATATAATATTGATTGGTACTTACTTGTAGTCAAACGTTTTCTATGTGTCAACCAATTATTATTATTATGTGCTGAAATGGTTGCATACGAAATACACACAAATAGAGTGATTTGTAATTATGATTAATATAGCAAATTTTCTTATTATTTATCTCTTTTTTTCTACTTATTATGATTACGAAATTAATAATGTAAAAAATTTAAAGATTTTTTTTCTAATTGGTATAAATCAAAAATGAATAAGTATATCTTTCCGGTAGAAACTTCTATGAAAGTTTGTGTTCTCGTTCTCATCTTCAATCCAGTATAGTATAAATGTTTATATTCAAGACCATATTTGGTTTACTTACATTCTCCTTGACCGCTAGTCCGACCACTAGAAATTTTTATTGATTCAAGAAATAAGAGATCCAGATCCAGAACGGAAGCGAAATGAACTGCTTTGTGCAGTATATACAGGCAAATAACTTAGGTACTTGCCTTGAACTTGAACCACGCACACAAAGTGTCCCTTTAGTAGTACCTTGCATGTCAGAAAGTCTCATTGTGGAGATGTATATGTCAAATTATATCTTCCTTTAGTCTTATCCTAAATTTACTTTGGCCTTAAATTCCAAGTTTTGATTTTAATAGAAATTGTTTGATCCTACAAATTTCAATATTTACTGCATCAGCAGCTAATTTTTTAATAAAATTTTAGGGAGATATTTAGCTAGGTCTATTTTAAAATAAAATAGAGCAAAATTACATATTTTATGAGAACTATTCAAAATTCTAAATTTTGACACATTATAAATTATTTTTTCTGAGTTATGTCAAAGACTAGTATATTGTTATATTAGGATTTGTAAATTTTATATCTGCGAGGCGAAGCGTAACCTAGCGGATGCAAAATTGTGAGACAAAAAAGACACTTTTAATCCGAATAAAACATACTATTTTCTCTCCAACTGATATTCCACATTTAATTATTAATTTGTGCTTTGAAATTACTCAAACCAAATTAGCATAATAAATCAAAGTACTTAGGTAAGTAGGATATATCGATGTAGCCGTGGATACTTTGTCAAACATTACTCGCCATATTGCTAATTGGATTCATGTGTGATTGTTTGTGGTTCAATTGCTGCAAACCCTGTAAATTTTCTCCCAAAGAAATCTGAGAAATGTATGAATCTGTCTACCAACGTTTTATGGATTGGTGCAAAGAAAATAACATTAAGTTGTATTCAGGAGATGTATTTATAATGGTGTATTTCTCAAACTTAGCAAATAAAATTAAGCCGTCAATGCTTTGGTCACAATATTCAATGTTGCGGTCAGCGTTGGATATAAAGAAGGGGATTGATCCAAGCAAATATTCAAAGTTATGTGGTTTTCTTAAGGGAACAAAATGAGGGATATGTGCCGAAAAAAATTGCGAGTATTTACAAAGAATCAAGTTGATTGCTTTTTGAATAGTGCACCTGATAATTTATATTTGTTGATGAAAGTAAACTCTTTAAAAATAAAAGAACAAAATTAATTATTTTTAATTTAAATTTAACAATTGATAATGTGAAAAATGTGAAATCCGCCTTAATTATAAAAATTCCCAATGCCAAAACCAAGAGACCATGTTCTTTGACAGTGCTGGGAGACAATTATTTAAGTTTTTATCAAAAATATGCTGCTTTACGTCCACCCGGATTGGTAGAACGTCGATTATTTCTCAAATATGTTAGTGGAAAGTGTCATCGAATGGTGGTCGGTATACATAAAATCAGTGCCGTCTGGTAAAATTTTTAAAGCTGGACAACTGGAAAAAGTACAGTGGACAAGCATTACGACGAACGTCTGCTAGACTTTTAGTTGACGACCAATTCAAATTATTTTTATTTTTAGACAATAATCTACAGGATTTGTAAAAATTTATAGCAAACGTCATAGGATATCTTGAAAGTCACAACAAATCTAAACAAACGGTTTGTTCATATGTATGTGAAACATAAATTCTTAGATTCTTTAATATCTTTCTATAAATCTTTAAATTTAGCCTTTTGAATGGGTTACAATGGAAAATTGTTTCATTTTGAAACTGTATTATCCTTTTATAATCGTTCTAAATCTATATCCCTGACATGGAAAGAACATTGTCATGCAAATTCACAATAATTGTAACACAAGCTTTACAAATTCTATGTAGTTAATATTTTGACAATTGGGAAAATATTTAGAAATAAATGCCTCATTTATTTCGAAACAACTTGTAACCGGATCTTTATTTGCGACAATTGTATGGATTTTCATGATTTCTTCTCATGAAACTATAATAGAAAAATATGTCTTAATGATCATAGAAGACTATCAAATGAGTATCTTCTCACTGAAGAAATCGAAATAAAAAAGCAGTTTTTATTCCACAATATCATGTAATTTAATGCAATCTTACAACTTGAAAACAAATAAAGATGAGACTGAAGAGATAAGTTTAACTTATTCCCGAGCATCTGATAATGAATTTATTATGCATTTGAATACTATTAAGTAAAGGTATCCCTTATTGTTTGTTAATAACTTTTACTTATATAGAATTTATGTGACATAATGGAAGTGGTATTCACTTTACACTACTTGATCTACCATGATAGAGGTGATATATTTTCAAGATTTTTCATATAGTTAGAATCGTTTTCCTCTTGTTTGGCGTAGTAGATGTACTCGTATGAGAATAAAATGGTTGAAGATCTCAAACCATTTGGTTCCTGTTTGTCTTAAATAAATATTTGTATACAGGTAATACAGAATTTTCAATATCTATTTTTATTGGAAAAAAAAGGAAAATAAAAACAAGTAACATTATAAATACATAACATATTTGTAATTTGTAATAACTGTAACCATTCTGAGGTAGTAAGAGTCCGGGATCTGAAAATAAAAACAGTCTTTAATACGAGTATAATGTGAAATATTTATTAGGCAAAGATAAGAACAGACTGTTTGCAAACTATTTTAAGGCACGTATACAAAGAGCCATACTAAGTGGTACTTCAAAGGAAATTGGCCTGAGAATTATTAATACATTTTTTAATTTTATTTTTTAGCTTAATTTAATTCATCCAACTGGAAGGAAACCGAATTATAGCATGAATAGATGAATAATAAAGGGTGTTTCTAAAATAGGGTTCCAAACTTCTGCTGCGTTTATAACTCATTAAAATAAGCCAAAAATTTCCTATTAATATGTGACCTAAAATGCACCCTTAGGAAGTTATATGCCCTTAAAAGGGATCAAACAAAACTGTTTTTTTTTCTGTTATTGACAAAACGGTCTCAAATAAATAGAAAAAAATGTATGGGTCTTACATAACTTTTTACGTTAAATAACATGGGCTACTCCATTTTTCGACGTGCAAATCATATGCGTCCCATTTAGGTTGGTGAAGTGGGTTTACGGCCCGTAATTTTTTTTATTTCAATTTTTTACAATTTTCTCTACAGATTTATAAAATCTTAACAATTTTACGTAAAAAATATTATCTTTGTCCAAATCGATATTTCCAATGGTTTTCGAGTAAATTGAGTTTGAAAATTACTTTGTTCTTTAAGTTATTAGGCCAAAAATTACAAAAATCTGTTTGCCATGGCAAATAAAACACTGACGTTGCCACAACGCTTAACAATTTAAGTTATTGATAAACTCTCAATTGAGCTTTGCAGTGTTAATTTATTTATTAAATGATCGGATCCTTCATTTACTGCAATTTATTTGAAAAAAAAAAAAACAGTTTTGTTTGAGCCCTTTTAAGGGCATATAACTTCCTAAGGGTGCGTTTTAGGGCACATGTTAATAGGAACTTTTTGGCTTATTTTAATGAGTTATAAACGCAGCAGAAGTTTGGAACCCTATTTTAGAAACACCCTGTATAAACCTATTTAGTGTTTGTGTAGAGATTTTGAAAGATTTGTCTTCATTTTCAGTGGCATACTTAAATTTTTAATTACTGTTTTTCAAAAATAACACTTCACAATAATGGCACCAGATTATGTTAAGTAGTGCATCTGTAGAAACGGCTAACTTCATATTTTTTTTAATTTAGAAAAAAAGAGGGCTATTTCTAGCTTTTTACTTTTACAAACTTCATGTTTTTAGAAAGTATGGAACACTCTCTTTTTAACTAGACTATGGCCAACTAAGCATTACCCTAAATATAAAATTTTTAATTTTTCGACTATAACTCAAAAACTAAAAAATATGTTGAAAATCAGTTTCGGTCTAAAAATTTCGCTCAAAAAAAAGTGACCAACGATTGTTAAAACCGCAATTTTGTCAATTTTTTTCAGGTAACTACAGTTATTTTTTAGAAAAAAACTACAATTTTTTGCCTCTATCTAATGGTTAAATGGAGCAACTTATTAAGATTCAATTTGTGATAAGACACCTAATTTTTCTTTAATTACACGCACAAGAAAATTGTCACGATATGAAAATACCCGAAATCATATTTTCATCATTTTCTGGTTTGGCAAGCAATCGCAAACAATTTTTAAAAATGTAAAGCTTTTATGTCATAATTCTAAACAATTAAATAATTACTTTGAGGAGACTTAGTAAATCGAGTGCCAGGAATTTCAACTTGACTTTGAATTGTTCCTAGAACCAACAATTTTCGTGCAACGAAAATAAATGTTGCTAGAGGTCAGAATGACTTTAATTGAACAATTTCCGGGCTTTTTGCCACAATAACGATTTACACTTTTGATGTTTCTACAAAACACATTGCTCTTCTTCAGATAAAAGCTCTGAAACCGAAGATTAAGTCGTCTGGCTGGTATTTATATTTATTTTGAGCGCTGGTCCACACCAATCCAATGACTATGACTGAGTCGTTCCCAAATTCCACACTCTCATCTCGTCTGAAATGTTTTTGGATTTCAAATAAGTCACAACCGCTGGTTTGTCTACATTGTCATTCTTCAAGTGATACTGATGTTCTTTTAACCTCTTGCAAACGTATCAACTAGTTTCTTCTAAGTATACTTTTCCACATGTACACGAGATGCTGTACAAATGCAGTCCGTATCTTCATTAAGGTATTGCGAATATTTGTTTTTTCCTAAGTTACGATGTACATATTTCGTCAGTAATCCCTATGTATAGGGCAGATAGATTTATTCTTTTTCTTGTTCGTAGGTGTCCTTCTGATGACTAGTTCAATATTCCTCATGGTATATCCATTTAATCTAAGAGCAGATCTGAAGTTTCTCGTCAGTGTTCCAGCTTGCAAATGCCACGTGATTAGTAACTAGTACTAATTTGTTGACAAAATTCTGTTTCTAGATTGGGTGACGAAGAGACTTATATATCTATTCATGTCAGTTGGCTTTCTCTAAACATTGTACTTGATAATGCCATCAGGTTTCCTCTTGATACGGACATGTTTCAGTGATTCAATTTTTAGCCACTCAAATAATAGGCCCACAATCGGTAGTATTAACAAGTACACGAATTGTAATGTTTTACTGCGATTGTGATTTTTTGAACACAACAACTGAAAATCGCAATTGTAGGCCTACCTTTAAATATGTTGGATGAAAAATTAATGAAAATTGTAGAATTGTTTGTCAATACAAATAAACTTTTCTGCCTTAATTAAAACTTTTAACAATCTAAGAATCATTGTACAGTAAAAACAAATCCTTACTCTCTAAAATTTATGCTCAAATCCTCCAAACTCGTGCTCTCCAAAATCCAAACCGCCAATGTGCTCTTCGTGATGCGAGATGTGGATAGGTATCTTTTTCTCTACCACGACTGGATAAGGTACTTTAACGGGATAGGGCTTGCTAATGGTCACTGGATACGGTTTAGGAACAGGCACTGGGTGCGGTACTGGATAGGGGACTTTCACTGGGACCTTAACTGGATATGGAACAGGTTTTTCCACTGTGACCGGATATGGTTTAGGGATGTGCACCGGATAAGGTTTGGGAATGTGGACAGGATACGGGCGACTTATTGGTATTTTCACTGGGACCTGAAAAAAAAAAGAAAATTCGATATTAACAAGATGCTTAGCGAGTAAATTTAATTTCTACAAGATGTTATTAAAAATATACATAATTTAATGGACTCATTTAGCAAATTTGTTTAATGCGTATCCACGGAAACCATATTGTGATGTACCACTCCTTAACGGCTAGCCCACATGGCTGAATTCCACATGCATCATATGATATTTCTAGCTGTGGTAGCAGATAAAAACAAACAAATTTAAACTATCAAACCTAGTTGAAAACGAAAAGCCATTACAAATTTTGGTAAAGAAGATAGATTGATTTTTTAAAACGTTGCCTAATTGTAGATCCTTGTGTAAATTGTTCAGGAGAGCAAAAAGAAGTTAAATTAGTATTTTTGTTGTCATATCCTTTGGCTAAGTAACTATGGCATTGGCATATAAGTTAAATTGAAGTATTCTCATAAATATTGATGATGTGCCTAAAATATCATTTAATATTATTATGATATAGTTTATGATGTAAGAATTGCGGTGTTATTATTTCTAAATTTGATCCACGCGGAAGACATGAATAAACATTTTCCGTGTAAAAAAATATTAAATACAAACTTATTAGTGACTTATAAAAATAAAAATAGTTTAAAACAAACGGCCAGAGCACAAATAAAAGGGAATAAGTGACATATGTTTCGTTCTTCCAGCAGTCTATAGCACAGGATAAGTGATTTTATCTTAAAGTTTCTGTTAAGACCACAGATTCTATATTTGCACCAAACTAAAAGAGTACAATTTCTAAACCTTTATATGAAAATTAAACAAAAAACTGTGCCACAAATAAGTAACTTCCCTAGGAAGGAAACTGAGTCTTTTATTTATAATATCTATATAAAACATAAAAGTTCCTGTAAATATGGGATACTGAACGGCTCAGTTTTCGAAGGTACAGAGTGTTAGAGTTTTTGAAAAATGCGTGTCCACACAAATATGCCAATATGTCAGAGACCTTGTTTAAAAAAAATAAAACTCTTAAATTACCTCCTTGTTTTTTTTAATGAAATATAAATATAGATTCTTTGAATCTCTAAAATACTCAGTGGCGTCGATACTTTCGGGTTCTTAGTGACGGTAACTGTAGTCTACTTATATTTTTCCGTTGTCAAGCTTGAAAAAAAATTGTTTAACGATTGTTTTATTCAAAATCGTACATAGCTACTGAATTCTGGACCCCAGAATTCTGGAATTGGGTTGCATCAAATCCGTGAAAAAATATTCGCTAATTCTGTAATCAATATCAATGATGGTTTTTAATATTTTTTATCTAGTTACCAACTTACTTTTTTAGTCATTTAATTATACGAATAACCTACAACCTAAAATTACAAATAATGACATAAATCCATGAAAACACACAAAAATTGCAGACAAAGTCTTAAACCTGTGTTTTATTATATGCACTTATTATATACCTGTCGAATTATTTTCATCTTATCACATCAACACATCTTAAATATCTGGAGTGTCACTGTTTTACCCCTTAGTTATTCTCCGTTGGTCAGGCATACTTTGTTTAAGAGAAAACCCGATTTAGAAAAAACAGAAATGATAGATCATTATTTTATTTTACAATTTGCAATGAATACTTTTTTATGAAATTTGATACAAATCAAATTGAAACGGATTTTTTATTAATATTGCGAGTTTTACGTCATTAAATCATGAAATCGTACTTTTTTCAATAGTAGAAATAAAGTCGCTAAGATCTAACGAATAGGGTGGGTTTGGACGTTTCCAGTTTTTTTAAATAATAAATTAATTTCTTAAAAAATTGTTTGTATTATCTTAACACCTTTATTATAAAGTAAAAAAAAAACTTAAATCTTCTACAAGCTATGTTTATCTTGAGACAATAGGTGGATATTCAATTTGTAGTTGGCCGGAAAGAAAATTAGAATAATATACCTACGTTAATTCATATTCTTTTTGGCAAAATTATCCCGTCGCAGTCCCAGAAAGAAAGTTCATCATATAATTTCAAATTCAAAAAACTTTGAAAACACCCCTTAGTATTCTTCATCATTCGAGCTGGGAATATTCTTAATCAAAATAAACCGCAAAACATTCGTCAGAATTAAACGTAGTCAATTAACGTCGATTTTTTGAGAAAACACCCTTTATTTTTTCTCAAAACATTATGAGATTTATTTTATAATTATTTAAATAAATACATTCGCTATAAAAGGTGTAGAACTCAACATAAAATATACAATGTAATATTTTTTGTATATAAATATATCGACGTTTCACTGCGTTCAAGTATGACTAAATTTCAATAAAAATAATACCGGAGATCACTCTGTATATTACTTTAAAAAGCCAACAGTACTACCTCACTTAAAGCTGTTAGAACCATGTATTTAACCTTTCAAATTAACATTGAACTATAGTAATTAAATTATCTACTAGACTGTGTGATTATTCAATTTGTTACTTTGCACATAATTACAATTTTTAATTACTTTCAAGTGTGAAAATCCCTGGGGGCTACAGTTTCATAATGTTAAATCAGTAAGTTGTACGCCATGGATGATATTTCAATAAATTTCTTCTATGACGACGTCTTTTGTGCAGAAAGAAACAACTCAACTGAGATAAGATGAAAGCAAAATGTGAATAAAAAAAATCCTTTGTACCTATATATGCTTGATAGTTGGAAGTACGAAATGCATATAATTTTTTAGTACAACAGAATAATTCTCGAAATGAATCTATATATTGCCTATGACTTAAAAAATGATAAAACAATTTAATAAAAGGTTTAAAACGTTTGCAAATAAATCTATAACACAACGGCTCGATATAGTAAATAGCACTATTATTTCATTTTATCCACTTCAAGAAATGAAAAAATTACCTACCTTGTACGGTACTGGCACATGCTTAATAACCGGATATGGTACAGGATGCGGAACTGGATACGGAACTTTTTTAGTTATGGTAATAGTTTTGACGTGTTCATCATGACCTATAAGTTCATGGCCTCCCAGCTCTAAGCCATGATCTTCTATTCCTCCCTCAAAGCCTCCGAGAAGAAGACCACGTTTTTTATGATTTTTTGAATCATCTTTGTCCTCAGCCAGAACTGTAGTTGCAACTAGGAGAAGTATGACCTGAAAAAAATTTAAATTTTTAACATAAGTATGATGTGGTTTAGCTGCAAGTGGTTTTCCTCTGGAACTTGAAAATATTCAAATATCTACAATCCTATTACTTGTGTTAGACATGCTCAATAATTTTGATAATACATTCCAAAAATATATGGCTTGTCATAATTGTCTCAGAAATTAAAAATTTGGCATTTACCCCAACACTTAGAGTGTACGATAATTCAATAAACAGAAAACTAAATAAAAAATTTAGATAAATTTAGACCGAATACATTGAAGATGAATTTTTCATGAAGGCTTTGAAGGCAAAAAATGTAATAAATTTCGAGGACCGTATTTAAAAAAATTAAGTTGATGATGGTCCTGGAGAGACGAAACGTTACATATAAAAATTGATTATGCCATTCGATAGAGGGCAAAAAGTTGCCATGAGAAAATGTTCTTCTTTTTTCAATATCACCTGAAACAAGGCTGAAATGAAACAAAAACGGATTTCCAAGATTTTCAAATATTTCGAAAACTAATCATGTTAGCCTTGATTTTTTAGAGGCATAATGTTGATCCCCTGATTACGCAATTTAGCCCCCATTTAAGCTACTTCGTATCTCTCAGCGTTTACGAGATCCCTGTAGTGAAAGCGATTTTGTCTTTTTAATTTTGAGACGATTTTTACTTTTTGGAACAGGTTTCAGAAATTAGATATTTTTGGAAAAATATATCTTTGATCTGTAACTCGTAATGAAAAATTGAATATGGGCCATCGAAGATATCAAAATTTTCATCTTTTGACATAATTCATAAATTAAGAAACATTTCGAAAATCTGCTTCTACAAGATTTCTCAAAAATGTGGCCTACCTACATTCACTAAAACTAAAACTTTCTATCTAACGTTTGATTGTAAAAAATAAGATTTTAGCAAACTTAATGTATTATTCAAGGTGTCCCTAAACTTAGTGCAGTTTTCTTATTATAACTTCAATCATAACAGACTCGGAAAGTTAATATTTTACGAAGAATCACCTACTCCCAAAATGCATATTTGTATGTACTGTCACAGAAAATATTTGAGGTTAGACTTGTAAGAAATTTTATACCATTTTTAATTTTTATATAACCCAGTTCAAGTTCAATTCAGATTCTTTAAGTCATACTATGTCACCGATGGGACATTAGAATATTAAAATGAAGGACATGAAATAAAAAAATACCTAAAAGTAAATGAGAGTAAATTGACATTTAATGTGATTTAAATAATTTAACTTCGAATATCTCAGAAACGGTACGTCTACTGTGTTGGACGTTATAACAACAAGATTGATTTGATAAGTGCCATTTCAACATATCATATCTCAACAGAACCGATTAGATAAGAAAAACATATTTAGGTTTTCATCTTCTTTTGATTTCCTTGAGCATTGAGCCACTAAGTTGAGGCAGACGTTGTATACTTAGTAGTAGCAGTAGGAGTAATGAATTGGGGCGGCCTTAGTCTGGCAATTAAGCCACAAGTGGACCCTTTTTGCCTACCCCGCCGTCTCACCACCTTGCCACTGTCTGCCTCTCTGGCCCTGCTCGAACCTACCTGAAGCCATAAAGAACACCAAGATTTTGCTCCATGGTAGATCCCTCACGTCATCCCCTTGCAATTTCGGTACCAAAGACTTTATGTCTTAACCTCCTCAAAAGCTGCACAGTGTCCTAGATGATAGATAGGGTTATTCTCCTCTTCTCCACATTTCGGGCATAAAGGGCCCTTCTCAATTCCTATTAAGCTAAAATGCCTCCTAAGTCTTCAATGGCCTGTCAGAACCTCCACCATTTGGTTTAGGATTCTTCGACTAAGGCTCAGCAGTCACATTGTCTTAAGTTCGTTAGGTCCATATATAAATCTATGGACCTGCCTACATCCTCTATTCATCCAATTTTACCTAATATTTGATAGACCCCTGGATCCAAGGCCAACCAGTTGGTCTGCCCTCTCGTTGCCAAGGATACCCAAACCAACTCTGCCTTCCTCCCTCTGGCCAG
The DNA here is from genome assembly GCF_000390285.2 of Anoplophora glabripennis. NCBI lineage: Eukaryota > Metazoa > Arthropoda > Insecta > Coleoptera > Cerambycidae > Anoplophora > Anoplophora glabripennis. The sequence continues at coordinate 174,371 of NW_019416232.1, read as the reverse complement.
TAACTCCATAGTATCTCCACACTCCTGAACAAGAACGGTCCTTGTCTTCGGGGAGCTAACCGCCCTGAGCGCGGCCTTGACTGTCGGAACAGATAAAAATCTTCTTCTCTACACAGTTCCTTACCTCCTCCTTACTTGCCTCCATCGAAATAGCAAAAACCTCTGCCTGAAAGACTGTGGTATTCATACTCATTAAAAAACTTTCCTGGATACCATTGTCTTCCAGGTACATTCCTGCTCCAGAATACTGCTCTCCCACTCGAGATCCATCAGTATAGTATACTGAGGATCCCGATGGGAATATATCACCTTCATGGTTCCTCTGCTCTTCTCGAGGAGAAGATGATGACATACTTACTTCCCAGCCTCTGGCGACCCTATCCTTCAATAATCCTCATAGCACATATTCGGATCTCCCTCTCCACTCTAAGGGCTATAGAAGCGTGGCCCTCTACCTGTCCTTATGCTTTCCAACCACCTGTGTTCCTTATCCTTAGGCAACCCCAGGAGGGCCTCTAATGCGGCCATTGGAGTCGTCTTCATTGCACCTGTAAAACTTAAGCAGGCAAGTCATTGGATCCTCTATAGCTTCCTGGTTGCCGTCACCCGGTCCACACACGGCCTCCAGGTCAAAGCTGCATACTGCAGTCTTTGTCTGACCACGGCTGTGTACACCCAGTTAAGGCAATTTGGATTGAGTCCCTAGTTTTTGCCAACTACCTTCCTTAATTACCGGAGTATACGACACTACTCGACAAATATTTTCTAATCTAATCTAATACTAATAATATTAAAAGAAGTTTAGGTTACATTGTCAAAAAATGTGTGCAGTCAACTGATTTTGTATTTGTATTGAATTCATTATTCACTTAATTATTAAATATTAAGCATCGTCCATCGACCCATCAGTGCTAAAAAGTGAAAGATTCCAGACAAAAGCTTTTATTTTGTAATTCCACGATAGTGACAGTGTAATTTTTATAAAGATGTAAAAAATAAGAATAGCGTGCCGATTACATTAAAAAAGAGTGAAGTGTTATGCCTCGAGAAGAAGGACGTGATCAGCAAGTGAACCCAAAGAAATTTAAATAAAGGGGACTATGCATGTCACAGTCTATCTCATATGTTGGGTGAAACTAGACAAGGGGAAAGCAGAGGGCTTTATTTTCATCCAACTGATGCGCGCGATTACATCTCCAATGTCGTACATTTTGGATGGGTCAAAATAATAGTATATTATTCAACGAGCGTATAATGATGGGTATTATTCACGAGGTGAAGTTTACGGCCACGAGCCGCAGGCGAGTGGCCTAAATCACCGAGTGAATAATACCCATTATACGGGAGTAGAATACTATACTTTATCCACGACTACTAAATATTTTTGTTGAAGTTTTTTTTGAAATGTTTCGAAAAACATGGTATGTTAAGAAACAGATATACGACTCGCACAAATGAAGTCGCTGATGGCTCAGTGTAGATGCTCTTTCCCTTCCAACCGCGGGTCCCGGGTTCGAATCCGGTCTAGGAAAATTCACTTTTTTAATTTTTTTTTTAATGTACAGCACTGAATTGAAAATATTTAGTGGTTTACACGATAAAATTTTAAAAACGGATTGTTTGTAGCAGAACAATATAATATTATAGCTAAATTAAGGAAGCATCTGACAGTAGTGATTAATGACTCATTAATCACTGCCGTGATTAATGGGTATTATTAAGGTCGAGCAAACAGACGTATAATGGGTACATTATACAATAGTCGTGGATAAAA